>NW_021938789.1:18045446-18103997 GCF_001715985.3 Manacus vitellinus | reverse complement strand
AGAGGCCCCAAGGGGCTCCAAGCCCCTTCCTCGTGGCTCTACAACATGGCTACTTCTTCTAAAACAACTACAACTAACCTTCTCTTCCGTTCTGCTTGTGATATGTTTATATTTTGCAGAAGTGCTCATTGGGTAAAACCTCAAAACTTCCAGGGTCACCACCCCCTGGGGTTTTACCATTTTATAACTTCAGGGGGAAAACTGTTTCCCCCCACCACACCCACAGCATGGCGGTGTGTGCTCTGTGACCCTGCAATCAGAGGAGTCTGTACACCAGTACAGAGAAATCTGTCATCTTCTGTAGGCTACTCTGGATGAATGTCTATCAATTTTAAGCCAAACTCAGAGAATATAATTTTCTGGTTCAAGGATTCTTGTTACAGTTTGTAATACATAAATCTGTAAAGCAATTTACATTTTCCTGCATGTGTATCATTCTAATATAGTTGTTTTAAATAACAGCAATTTATTTTGGTTGATAAGAGTAAAAAAATTTCAGACTTCAAGGCTAAGGTGTCAGGATTTTTTAACCAAAAACAAAAAAAAAAAGGATTAATGCAATTCTATATTCTTCTGCAGTCCTTTGAAGAAATAAGTTTATAGTGGGAAGGTAATGGAGGATGTGCTGCTCTTTCAGATTGTACTTAATTAGGATGCCTCCTAGGACTTTAGCCTAATAGTGGCACACGGTTATAACTGCTACTCAAACAGGACAGCATTAGCATAAATTGCTTTTAATGTGATTATATTTATCCAAGGTTGAGCAGCTAAATGATGCTTAGCCAGGTGTTAAATAGGTATGGCTATCTAAGGTTTAGTCAATTACTGTAGACATTTGCCAATTAAGGAGAGTAAAAGAACAAATAAAAATTAAATTCCCTTCTACTTAGCACCTTACATTGTGTTTACAACTCTCAAAATTGGTTTTTAAAATGTCTTTCTCTATCCTGTACTCTTTAGAAGTAAAGAAATTTCTACTGAACTTTTAACTGCTCAGCAGAACCAGTCTTACCTACTCTTGCAGCAAAATAATCCTTATCTATTTTTCTGGGTTTCTAGCTTTTTTCCAGAGTACTGGAAAATATCCAGTTCCTATAACTGGAAAGATATTAGTGGATTGTGTAGTACATGTGCAACTGATTAAAAAATTAAAAATTACCTACAGTGCAGTACTCCTTCTCTATAATCCTGTATCAACAGAAGTGGTACCCTTGTGCTATAAAGTTTTCAAGCGTACATAGCTTTTTTCTGCAACATTATTCTCCCACTAAGCACCTTGCTGCTCTTCCCACTGACGTGGAATGAAACTTTATCAGGAGCTGTCATTCAGATCCTACAGATTTCACGTGAACACAGACCCTATGGAGACAGAGAAGACTCCAGCTGGATGAGGTGTGATCTGTTAACCCTGTGCTAGCTCTCTATTCAACCATGGGCTTTCTAATGGCTTTTTGATTTCTTTTTTCGCTTGTTTTCCCAGCAGGGAAGTGGTAAGAGGAGGCATTTGCCCTTTTCCATAAATTTCTATTGCAAACACATTACTTGGCACTTCTTCATTATCAAAGGGGCCTGTTGCACATAAATCTCACTTAAATGTTAATCAGCTTCCAGTGAGCTGTAGTCAAATGATGAAGCAACCCAGAAGGGATCTGAAGTGGAAGAAGAATCAGAGAGAGGTCTTCTGGCTTTTTTATGATTCAAGGCTTTGGACAAACAAGAAGCTGTTCCATTGTGGTCCTAAGTTTGTTATTATTGCTGCAGGAAGCAGATATGCTGAAATCTCCAAAGCCATACCTTTTTTTCCATGAGGGAGTGCAAAAGTCGGTTTTCCAAATGCCTAGAAACACCTGAAGCAACGCTGCAGGGCTTCCACTGGCAGTGGAGGAGCCAACTGGCACCAGCCCATACCTCCATCTCCAGGTCTTGGCTGCTGGGGTGCCATGTAGGGCCTGTGCGACTGCACAGGCATCTAGGTGACTTCCATGAATTAATGAAATCATAGTACTGTTTGTGCCCTGTTAGAAGGGGGAAGGACTGTTTGTGGGCTAATTTTGATTGATGATTTGAAAACAGATGGTGCTAGCAGAGTTGTACATGATGCAGTACCACAGGTTTTGAAGAACTCACATTTCATACAGATGCAGGTCCTGATCATCTAAAGGTTTATGTATAGTCATAATCCATGAGTGTAATTAGCTGATTTGCTTTGTTCAAGGTGTTCAGGTACTTAAAATGAAACACTGGTGTGTGAGTCTGAAACAGCACCACAAGGGTTTTATTAGCTCTCAGTACTTGAAACTGATGTATTGGCTGGCATTTCATTTTCTTCTGTAATTGTGCTATACAGCCTTTTTTATGATTGCATACCGTTACAAGCAGAAATATTTACAGAAGGTGCAGGACCAAGTGCCAGGCTCTACGGCAGCGTTGTGTGCAGCACTGCGATATTGAGGCAATTATGATGTCCGTTGGTCAAAGTGATGGTCACAGTCTTGATTCATCAGGGATGGGGGAAGCTCACAAACATAAAGTTCAATGGGTTAATGTGCATTCAGGTTCAGGTGGGAACTCCCAGGTACCTCCCCTGGGGCGAGAGGGGTAGTTTTACACTGTTTGATGTAACACTGGATCACGTCCAGTCCTCTGGTGGAAGGCCCCAGAAATTAGTCTGGGGGCACTTTTGAGGGTTTTTGATTTGCGACACTTTCTAAGGCATGGCTGATGTTTCTCACACCAGAGCCCATTTTGCCCCATCAGCAGGGATGAATACCTCCAGGCCTACATGTGAATGTCCACTACCTCCTTGGGAGCAGGGCAGAGGGGTTTATGCCTGAGCCAGTTGTGTAAGGGAGGACATTGACATGGCAGGACTAAAGTGGGACACCTGCAGTGTCCCACTACAGATCCCACATCCATAACACTCATCAGACTCCTCTGTGCCCTTGCCACAGGTCTTACCTGTGGTCAGAATGGTCACTGAGCTGGGCTCTGTGTGTGGCTCATTCATTTGGCTGTCATTAGCCTTCCAGGAGAAAAGAACTGTTCTTACCCAAAAGCATGCAAGCTCATTACTGTTCATGGTGCCCTCCACATTGGTCTCCTTTGATCAGAGAAGTAAATTTAGACTTGAGAGAAAAACTCGAGGCTCAGCGGGCTGCCCCCAGTCCACCTCTCTCTGCCTTTAAAATGCTGTTGAAAACACTTTTAGCAAAGATGTTTCCCACTTATGGGGTATAATTATGAGCTATGTTCCTTTACAACCAAGATCTTTGATCCTAACAGAATTCAGTCTTTTAGTTTAACAGACTTTTAATTATTTGACTCATTTTTATCTCTGCAGTCCTTTGAGTCCTACCTCCACTGGGAGGTAACGTGCTGACTAAACACATTTAGTGTTATCTTACAGATAAGACTGAAAATCCTTGCAGTAGAACTTGGATCTCAGATAAACTCTCTGCAAGGTGAGATTTATTGTGGCCCCAGTGGTTCTCCAGTGTGGTAGGGAGGGATTTGGCAGCACAGTGGAGATGCCCATCCTGATGTGAACTCCCACAGCATGGTAGTTTATTGAGAAAGTTGTGAAGTTGTGGTGTACCAGCGCATTGCCAGAGCTACTGATCAGAGGTTGGGCCACAATTTGTTGGGCTGTTTCAAATGGATTTTGCTGGCAATGTGTTATGTCCTCTAAGCCCTAATGATTTGCTTTGGTGGCTTTGTCCCACCTTAGCTTTTCTTAACAGTAAAATAAGGTTCTAACAGATAGCTGTATGACTAACAGAAGGAGCAGGTTTTCTTCTGTGAGTGTGCAACTCTTTGAAGGTGCTGGCCTTAAAATTGGAAATCCTGGTATTGTATAGCTTCCTCAGGCTATGCAGATTTCTGTTTAGTCAAACAGGCTTCTGTGCAGTGCAGGCATCTTGGCAAAACAGCACCAGATGCTTTTTCTAGGATCATCTTGTAAAGGGATGCATAAATCACCTGTTTACAAGTCCTCAAAGGAATAGTATTGATTTGGCATAAATGGTTGTATATGGTAATAAATAACAATCTAATGGTCACAGGGATGACTTCCAATGTTGTTTTAAGTTAATGTGAACACAGGTTTCAGCTGTTATGTCTGCACTCTGAAAGAACAGACCTTGATCCCATAATGAGGTGTGTGCAGCAGTCTGCTTGTTTATGCTATGTGTGTCTTTGCTACTCTGCAAGTCATGGTCACTTCCAGTAAGTTTTTCTTGCATGGAAAGTGGGGGGAAGTCTCAATGAAGTTATGGTGGAAAATCCATGTCTGTTAAGTGAGTAATGTTTTTGCATTGCAGTTAAAATATTTGTTAGGGAAGATATTTGGACTCAAAAATGTGAAGTCTGTAACTCAGGACATTTAAAAGACAGCAGCTAAAGCCAAACATGTAGAAAACAAAAATTCAAAATGCATAGGATGTTTGGAAATTCCTCACAGCTCTCAAACAGGCAAGGTTTCTTTAGAGCTCAGGATTTTTTATGTGGGTCTTTTGTGAGCCTGAGCATTTTCAGAGACCTGCCCTGCAGGTCTTTCAGGAGAAGCACCAATAATGTTGAAAGCTTACTTCAAAAGGCAAAATTCTCAAAGGTTTTTTATGTGGCACTTGGTTTCATTTTTTAACCCGTAGCTGCTAATTTTTCATAAACCATAGGTAAGCCATACTCCCTTTTCTTAGTCTTATTACTAGAGTCCAGCTAGGAGTCTTCAATTTGCTTTTGAAACATTAAGCTAGGAGGAAGCCATTCTAAAGCAAGACTTGGCACATGTACAGATGAGCCAAAAGCATCAGCCTTTTTCCAGGAGCAAGACTGCAGCTGGAACTCAGCACCTCTGTGATCTTGCAGCAAAAGAGCCAAAAGGCTCTTGTGGACAAGGATCTGAGGGTCAGTCTGGAGCTAGGAACCTCAGGGCATCTTCTGTAATAGACAGCACCTTCCTGGATTATTGCCTTGTGATTTTTCCTGCAAGTCACAAGCAGTTGGGTAAAACACCATCCCTCCTCAAGGTGCCTGTATCTTACGTGCTGGAGGGCAGTGTTGCAGTGAAAACCAGTGCAGCCTGTGGGCTACATTCCCTGTGCAGGAAGGGTTCAGGTGGCAACACACTCCACATGCTGCCCTGCTACCTCCTGTCTCTGCTGTGCCCTGGTGTGTGCCATTGCAGGTTGGCATGCAGTGAGATGGAGAGGGGCCTCCATCTTCACTGTGTTTCTGCACTGTTCTGTCATGTGGAATTGCTTCCAAATCTCATCCTCTGATAGTTTTATGTCATTTAGTTTTCTTAAGATATTGCTCATCAGACTCCAGGTTGCAAAGCAGTTAGATGGAACAACCACCTGTACCTGTTACTGAGCAGCCCTTACATTTCAAGGGCTCATTAAGGGCAAAATCTAGTGCTGTTCAGTTAGATATGGGTACTGTACTTAACTGCAGGACGGCGTTCATCTCTCATACAGAGCTGGAAGGCCAGCAATCCATCTGCCACAGTCACTCTTTCTCCCTGAATAGCTTCGGTATAGAATTCTTCAGTTCATTGGGCCTTTCAAATGAATGAAGAAATTGGCCATCCATGCTACATTAAACCCTGCTTGGAATATTTACAGATTTTTATAAACAAATACTTTAGTTTATACTAAACCTGGGGTTTAGGAGTATCCTTTGCCATTCTAACTCTTTACCAGTTAGAATCTTGATGGTAATTATTTATGTGGAAAGCAGAAAGGCATTGAAGACTTCAGAGAGAGAGACTTCAGGCATAAGAGGCTGTTGGGAGCTCCAACTTTGCTTGTCTGATTTAATTGTAGTTAACTACTCAGTATAACTTAGCTAGGGATGAAAAGTCCCAGAGAAATCTGGAGGTAACAGGAGGGTCACAAAGTAGGAGTGGGCTGTGGTTGCTTGGAGGACATGAAAAAGCAGACATGCAAGACCAATGAACATAGAGTCTGGTATAGCAAGGATGGCAACTGGGCAAAGCCAAGCTTCTTCCTGACACAGCATATACCACTTCAGCTTTTTCAGAAGAGCTCCAGCTCTTAAGAAGCCTGAGAACAAATAAACCTAATTCTGGCACTTCCTTCACCCATGCTAGAAAGCTATACTGTGCTGTGGTGACTAGCAAGTACAGTGCAAAAAATATCTTTTGTAGGGCAGCTTTATTTAACTTTTGAAAAAATAAGGTCAGAAATTTAGGGCAATTAGTGTGAGCAAAGCTCGGCAGGTTCACATCTCCCTTATGCAACCAGATCTCTAATTACTATCTGCATATTTTAAACACTTTATACAGTCCTTTGAAATACAGCTTTTTTCTAACTACAATCTTGTATGCAGTTTCTCATTTTTTTAACAGTTGAGAGCTGCATGTGTTTTCTGTCTTAATTTGTAATTCTCTTCCCATTTCATCTTCAGTAAAACATCTGAGTAAATTTTCCTGTGTATTTACAATTGCATTTGGAATTATGGGTTATAACTTCAGTAAGTTGCATGGTTAGGAAACTGTAATGAACTTTTTAATTATATAGATTGAGCACTAAACTTCACATATATGTTTCATGGGTAGGCAGTTTATTACATTTGTAGATCTGCTTTGTCTAAGTCTGTGTTTTATTCTTTGAGAGCTGAGGCACACACCTGTTAAATTGAAGTAGGACTTGCTGTTTTGGAGATACTACTGATTCTACTGCCATAGTTTGTTTTGCTTGTTTCTAATATGTCAGGTTTTTTTGTTTACACAGAGACTTTGCTTATGTGGCAAGAGACAAAGACACGAGAATTCTAAAATGTCATGTGTTTCGATGTGACACACCTGCAAAAGCCATCGCTACCAGTTTACATGAAATCTGCTCAAAGGCAAGTGGATTTAAAATCAGCTGCATTCGTCTGTTTAGAGATCCCTGAGCCTTATACATACATGTAATCAGCAGTTGTATGCAGTGTTAGTTTAGTTTATATCACTGGCAACAAGAATGATGTAGAGAATTTGTAAAGGAAAGGATGCAAACGGATAGGAATTATGGGAGAGTGAGCATTTAGATTTGAGAAAGATGGTATGTGCTTTTGATTTGACAAGTGTGTATAGCGACTGAAGGTTTTCTTGAGTAAGAAAGAAGCTGCAGGTTCAAAATGGAAAAAGAACACAGAGCTTCAATGAATAATAAACTGTGATCTTAAACTCCATAAATAAATCAGACCTTGCTTGAATGGTGTTATTCAATGGTATTATCCTGCAGGAGAGACAGAAAATAGTTGCTAAGTATATTTAAAAAAAATCATGGAGAAGAGGGGGTGTAAGCTACTGTGGTTAGGAATAGTAAAGAATCCTAGCCCCTGCTGATCATAGTGTTGTCTGTAATACTGGAGAGGACTGTATTTTTTGATCATTTTACCTTATAGATTTGACACCATTTCCTGGTTATTAATTTTGATTTTCTTGGATGATCTGTTTATGAGTGTCCTCTGTACACTCATTTCATGCAGCAATAGCAAGGCAGCACATTCTTTACAGCAAGCAGTCTGACTGAAATACTTTTTAAAGAGGAAGTTAAACCAATCTACTTGAAGCTCCTCTTTTACTCTTTTATTGAGCTGTGGTGGATTTGCAGCTGCATCCCCCTTTTTGAAAATACTATGCTTCTAATTTTGGTTTTCATTAAAATATGGCAGTTTGCACCACAGGAAGAGTGGGCTGTGGGGACTAATAACTTTATCAGTTATCTCTGTGTAACTTGTCCCTCCTCATAAGTCACAGCTCTTCTAGAAAAGCTATTTAGAAACCGTTCAAGTTCTGAAATTCTGCTGTATGCCTGTCATTTGCTTTTTACATTTTGTCTTCATGTTAGTGAGTGGAATCAGTGACGCCAAACCCTCCTCTATAGTCAGTTGTATAGTCTAAAAAATTTTCATTTTTGCAACACCACAGATGTGATTCTGAACTTGTGATATCTCATGCGAGCAAGGTGAGCATTTGCACAGTGTGCATTACTGTAGCCCTCTGGGCAGCACAGTTATGCCTGAGGCAGAAGGTAGCCCAGCAACTGTGCAAAGTCTGGCACGTTTGTCCTGGTTCAGGTGCCAGAGGGAGTAGCAGTAGCAGCACTCAGGTAGCTGCTTGGTTTGGCCAAGGAGCTGCAGGCTGTGCTTGGTGAAGTTTAACACCAGGGACTGCAGCAGTGGCTGACTGGAGAAGCCTAGACCTATTGTGTTCTTCCTAGTTCTTCTCCAATTCTCCAATTCACACAGGTGTTTCCAGCAAGTCAAGCAGGAAAAAACATGCTACCCAGGCCCTAGCACAGCTGCTTTTATCCAGTAAGGTCAACATGAAGTAAATACTGTGGTAGCTATACGCAGGGATATCAGAAAGGGAGCAGAGCTGTCACACAAGTAACTACGACATGAAACTTCTGACATCAATTTTGTATAAGAGAACAACAAGAGAACAACTAGACATTTAAGACTATAGCTAATGGAACAGATGTAGCATAAAGAAGCAGATAGCAATGGTTCATATATGAGCTTTGGGAAACCTCTGTTAGCTTCCCTGGATACCTTCTCTGTCATAACCATCCAAATGGTTATTTTGAAGTAGGTTTTTTTTTTCCTCTTTTGTTACTATTAAATATGTTGGGGGAAGAACAGGTTGTATTTTGCATGGGATTTTTAATTCCAGAATAAACATAAAAATGGAGGAAAAAATCATATACAGCAGAAGATAGTTCAGAGAGAAACATAAATAATGAACACTCTTCTCTGTGTGTTAAATATTTATATTTCTTGCTATATTACTCCTCCTCCTATCAGCTGCAATTCTACTGTTCAGAAAAATGGCTAGAGTTTTTTTCCTCCTCCATCTATCTTTCATCTAGGCTTGTACACCACTTAAGTTCTTTATGTAGTAAAGGAATGCTGAATAAAGTGGAGGAAAATTAAAGTTGTTATTTAAAAAGAATAACCTGCTTAGTCATGTGGCTTCTGACTTACTTCAGATTTCAGAAACTAGGATTGTAATAGGAGTAAATTTGTAGTTGTTGCTGTACTTTTTTTTTAAAATGCTGTATTATCACTGTCTTCTTCAGATTATGGCTGAACGGAAGAATGCTAAAGCCATGGCTTGCAGCTCATTGCAAGACAGGACAAATGTCACTCTTGATGTTCCTCTGCAAGGTACTGTGTTGCAGCTAATATCCTCAGGATGGTCCTGTTTTAGATGAGTTTTGTTTCTGATGCAGCTTTGGATGAAAATGCAGCATATTGATTGGAGAGCAAGCCTGTCTTTTAATTAATGTATCTGACTGTAACCTGTTCCTGTTTTACTTTAAATATTTTTACTTGTTATGTTGACAGTAATGAACCTCTACTCAATTATGTCAACTTGTGCATTTCCTCTTTTATTTTGAAGTGCAAGTGTTGCAAATCCAGTCTTACTTTTTTGGGGATATTTGGACATAATGTCCTTTCAAACCAAAATACCTCCTGACTTGAGACTGCACCAGTTGGCCAAATTTTCCTGTTACAACCTGCCCCAGAAGGCAAGGGTAACCCAGATTCTTTTTAAAAGGTCCCTTGGGGTGGATTAGAGTGAAACAACACTCTAAATATAAATATGTTTGTAAATATATATATGTAGGGTTTATTTTGGTTGCAAAGGAAAACATGTATGTAGCCATGTTGATTGGTATTATATACAGAACTATAGCAATATAAAAGCATAAAAATAACACTTAAAATGTATAAGGAAAGGTAAGAGAAAGAAAGGATAAAAGTAGAAAGATGTATAGTCACCACCTGTTGGATGCAGCGATGAGAGTTGGTAGTTGCAATTTCAGTGTCTGTTGGCTGAAGTGACAGTCACAGTCTTGTGGAAATGATGGTCTTGATTCCGTGGGGGCAGCCCACAAAACTCAAAGATTTCATGAGTTATGTACTCTCAGGGTTCAGGGGGAAACGCTTAATACTGTCTGTGGACTGGGGAGTTTTACACTTGATGATGTAAAACTTTGTGTTAGCTTTACAGGACATTATATGCTTCTAGATCCACCAATTTGTAATGAATATCTTACTTCTAATCCCTACATCAGCTTGTGTAATGGTCTGTGTAATGTGTAGTGTTCGGACAGTAGTATTGATTACTTGGAGACTGTATTTAGCATATTAGCAAGGATGGTATTAAAAGCAGATTCCAGATTTTACATAGTTATTTTAGTGAAACTTAGGTCTATACGTCTCAAAAACCCATTCATCTATGTTTTCTGGTTTTTAATATGCCAGCAATATAATGTGACCTTATTCTTAACGTCCACCAAACATCAGCTGATGAAAATTTATTCCTAATTCCTTTAGAAATTATTGAGGCTTGCTCTTGTTAGAAGAAGTAAAAATCTGTTTTAATCGATCAATACCTTCAGAGTGCAATTACTGGGTAAACTGTTCTATGTTATTGATGAAATAAAAGTGGTTTTTCCTGCTGTGAATGCTGATTAATAGAAATTGAGTTTTGTTCCCATGCAGTAGATTTCCCAACACCAAAGACAGAACTGGTACAGAAGTTCCACGTCCAGTACCTGGGCATGCTACCTGTAGCTAAACCTGTGGGTATGTAACACTTAAGTGTCTTCCAAAGTGCCTTGCATAAGCTCTGAAAGCTGGACTCTGGCTAGCCTAGGGTAAATGCATGGTTTTTGAAGGGTACCAACTCTTGTGTTTCACCCATACGAATCAGGCACGAAGACATCAAATATTCAGGGCATCCTATGAACATGTGTTTTGCAGCCAGGGTATTTTGGGAGCTGCCAAGAAGGTGAAGTTTTTTTCTACATCTTCCTCTGAATATAAGCTCTGCTACTAATGAGAAGGGCCCTAGAGATCTGAAACGGTGCAGCAGCTAAACAGGATGCTGTCCTGGTTTTTATAAGCCAGAGACACCTGTTTTGGTTTTGCAGATGAAGAAATACAACTTCACAATACTTCCTTCCATTATCAAAATAATTTTAATGAGGAGCCCAGAACAATCTGTTTTCTGTACTACAATGTAAAGATAAAAAGTTTTGTTATTGTTTACATATTTTATTTTTCATTATTGCATTTTCTTCTCTTTTAGGAATGGATACTCTGAATAGTGCCATTGAGAGTCTTATGGCTTCCTCTAGCAAAGATGACTGGATGGCAGTTACCATGAATGTTGCTGATGCTACTGTCACAGTAATCAATGAAAGAGTAAGGCAGACTGTCTTATTTAAAACACATTTAACATGAGTGTTGAAAACCAGGAACACAGAAACGTTAGTAGAGTTAATTTACACTGGAATTCATTTGTTTATTTTGCATTTTGTTTCTTTCCAGAATCTGCAGAGGCTCTTACTGCTTGTATCAGCTTCAGCTTTCTTTACCATTCCAAGCATGTTCTCAGAAATAAAAAGTATTCATTAGATACTTAAATTCAGTTTCTAGGAATTTGGAGCCTAAAATGTTGTAGGTTAAGCCCCAAGTAACAATCCTAAATTCCAAACTATATTTACTTTATTCTTGGTATGGAAACCAAGAGTAATATTTAAATCTGTGTTACAGAGGAAAATGTAGAGCATTTTCCATAGAGATTAATACAGTGAAACTTTTGAAGAAAGTCTTTTATATATGTCTTTTGATGAGATACTAAACCAGCATCTCTATAGCATAGCAATGATAGGGGAGCATATTTTGGAGTCATTATAGGCATGTTGTTTTGTTTCTTCACAAAACGAGCAGTTTGTGAAATGTACAACATGCTCTGTGCTAACATTCAAAGCCTTGGTTTTCCAGTGACATCCTAGAAGGAGATCCAGCCCAGGCCTGAGCACGCTGGGCATATGCAGATAAATCAGGAATTACAATACTATTTCAGCATATCCTCCTATTTAATCAAAACTGGAAGTTCCACAGAATATCCAAGAGTAATGGTCATTTGATTCATTACCAGAATGAAGAGGAAGTCATGGTGGAGTGTCGTGTGCGGTTCCTGTCCTTCATGGGAGTAGGCAAAGACATTCACACATTCGCCTTCATTATGGATACAGGAAACCAGCATTTTGAGTGCCACGTTTTTTGGTGTGAACCAAATGCAGGCAACGTATCAGAAGCTGTTCAGGCTGCTTGTATGGTAAGTGACCTTCTTCAAAGGCATCTAATAGCACTTAGATTTTTCACTGTCTCCATAAATAATCATCTTTCCAAATTCGCAATTATATTAATTTCAAGGCAGAAAAAGAATGAACAGATAAAAATAGGAATTGGTGTTATGATATATTTAATTAATTAAAATCCAAACATTTAAAGTTTGAAATGCCAGTTTAGTGAATAATGCCCCTTTAATCATCCTCCTTACCTTTGCAATGTCTCTGTAAGTTAGAAATCTTTTCTTTCACTACACTATTGTTATACAATCCAATGGCAATATAGTGAAAATAATCCTTGTTCCAAAGCAGCTGAACCCAGAAAACTTATTTTTCAGTTTTCAAATGGCTGTTTATATGATGTAGTATCTGTTGTGTGCTAATGAAGTTTCTGCCCACACACTGACAGACCAATGTCCCGTTAACTTGAGCTACGCTTTCTGTCACAGCCAAAACAGAGGTTTGGCTATATTTAATGAGAAAGTACTAAGAGTGTATTTAAAATGCTCTGTGAAATTATTGGATAAAGTATTGATTGCGGAATGGTTTTGCTTTGTTGCAGTTACGGTATCAGAAGTGCTTAGTAGCCAGACCTCCTTCACAGAAAGTTCGACCGCCCCCACCTCCTGCAGACTCGGTGACTAGAAGAGTTACAACTAACGTAAAAAGAGGAGTGTTGTCTCTCATTGACACTTTGAAACAGAAACGTCCGGTCACTGAGATGCCATAGCTGCGCAAGAGGGAAGATTCTTCTAACATTTAACTGAAGATAACAGTAGCTACACTAAGGAAAATGAACTGACGATATCTGGCCTTCCATTTCAATTGCTGATGCTTTGTCTTCAGAGAATTTACCCCTATCAAAACAATATTAGACAAGCATGTTCTCTCGTTCTTGCCACCATCGTCTGATATGAAAAGAAGCATGAATAATTTTTTTGCTGTCAGTGAGTTACATCATGGGCAATGGAAGGTTTGTTTGATTGTAAATACATGAACATTACCTAAACTCACACAAAAAAAGAATATGGCCATGTCCCTCCCAGTGAACTCATGCTAAAGTCCGTGGAGTGAATGATGCCTGAGTTAAAATTTCACCTTCTTGAGCTGGATTTGTCACAAACCAATCTTAAATCCTACAGCACTTTGCTGTGTTTTCAACACTGGAATGGGTACCAAGTATTAGCTACCATTGAATTACTGTAGATTAAATAACAAGTTTTGTTTTTTACAGAACTACACCTGTTAGTTTTAAATTGTTTGTCAGCGTTGGTCTAGCAACCACTTTAACATCTCCCTGACATGCTTTGGAATCATGGTGTAATTATTTCATCTTTTGGTTACACACTGTGGTCTTAGAGAAGAATCGTGTTTAAAACCAAATCAATGATGAAAAATCCAGAAATGGTTTTAGTAATTGAGTTGCAGGGTGATCAACTGAAGCTTTTCAGCTTTAAACATACAAATGAAACTGTTGGCTGTTAAATTTATTCTCCTAAATCTGTCATTTATTCATCAGAAATACCATTTGTTTCATGCAGGGCTCAAAACAATCAGGACTAAGTAAGAAATAATGATTTTATTGTCTTAAAATTGTTACAGAGGCTAAACTATTCCATACTTTTTCCATTCAAGTGTTTGATGAAATGTTCAATTCCGTGTCTCGTTGCACAATTCCCCCTTCCCCTAGAGGTTGCTGCTGAATACTTAGCATGCCAGAAAAAGAACAATTATGTTTCTTGTTATTTACAAAATTCCATGAAATTATTTTACTTTTAATGCTCTTGTAACAAAATTAGAAGAGAGTTGTTTTCTGACAGGGTAGTGCTTCAGGTGATACAATGTTATTTCAATGCTTTTGCTCCAAAGGCTTCATCTGATTGCTTTCATTGACACACCTGCAGACCCTCACAAATCAGCCCAGCATTGCCCTCAAAATTGCACCTCAGGCTAGTTTTGAAATGCAGTTATGCATCTTCAGTCTTTCCCTTGGCCATCTTCTGTCTAGACCTGCAGATTGGTACACACTTTGGACATGGAACATTAAAAGTATTTTAAAAGTATTTTTAACTAATGTTAAAAATGTTTTGCCTCCATTTATAGATAAGTTCCAAACCTTAAGTGTCTCCCAAGTCTGCAAATCTGGTCATACTGCAAAGATAAAGGAACATTGTCAATGTTATTCTTACAATAACTCCTTTTTATTTTACTATGCAAGAGACTGTTACAAACAAACTATTTTCTTTTTTATTTCCTTGTTTAAAGAAATTAGTGACAACACCTGGGCAAAGTAACTTAGGAACACAACAGGAAAAGAATGACGATTCCAGAAATTTCTGCATTGAAAAATGCTGAAATATCATTAAACTAAACTCAGCATGATGTATGAGCAAATGTCAGGTGAAGGCTAGCTATGCAACTATGGTAATTATATTTAGCTCTCTAGAATACGCTCTGAAGAGCTCATCCTCCACCCATCTGAGATCTCTTCATGACAGAGATTCTGCACCTCAGGCACTGAAGCAATTGTTTCCCCTCTCAAGGCTCACATTCTTGCCATATCCTTTGCACCAGCTCTATTGCTTGTACAGCTGGAAGAGAAGCTGCTTGTGCTGAGTGTGCAGGGAGAGCTGCAGGTGAGGGGGTGCAAACAACTCCCCTCCTCCTAAGCAGTACCAGTGGTTTAACCGAGTACAAAGCCAGATCACAAAGCATGGGCATGGCAGCTTGCACACCTGCTTCTATAGTTTCTAATATTGATCCCAGTCACCTCTGCTAGGAGCAGTATAAAAACTCACTTCCTATCAGAGAACCACAGAACTATTTGGGTTGGAAGAGACCTTAAAGATCATCTGCTTCCAACCCCCCTGCCATAGGCAAGGACACTTTCCACTAGACTGGGTTGCTGAGCCCCATCCATCCTGGCCTTGAACACTTCCAGGGATGACTGCCCTTAAAATGTGGTGGCTAACACTGTACCTTTAGGTATATTTGTGAAGTTAAGAGATAAAAGTTTCCTTTTTTGGCATTGTGCCAGTGATTCAAGTTTTATTTTAAATTACTTTACAGTGTGTTTTTAAAGTTCCAGCTGGGAACAGCGTGATTTGGGATTTGCAACTGTTGTACAACAGTGAAATAATTTTAAGCAGTATAATTAAATTTCATCATTGCACCTCTACAGTGCTGATTCTCCCCAGGAAAGATCCAGACTCTAACTAAACCAACACTTAGTGAGCAGCAGTGTGAAGTTCTGCACCAGTGTTGTCAAGGCTATGAACATCTGGTTAGTTTTCAGTAGCAATATGTGCAATTGCAGGAAGGGCTGAGAAGACAGAAGGGTATTTGAAAAGCTGTACTTCACTCACCAATGTTTGTTTTAAGAGGTTTGTGTCTGTTAACAAAATGCTGTTGATTTTGCAAGTATTTAAGTAGTGTGCTTAATGGTCTGACTATATGTGGCCTTTTTGCTTCAGTAGATCTCCTTATTCTCCAAAAGATTTAATATGCATCCAGGTGTTTGCAGAGTTGGAGCCTAATATTGCAAAGCCCATTATCTTTTGTTAAACAGTATATTCAGATGCTCTTTTTACCATGGCCAAAAAAGTATGTATGGGGTGTGTGTGTTTGAGCAACTGCCACTGTTCTAGTTGATGTTATAGCGACCCTTCAGTTATCTATGCATTTTTTATAATACCTAGTGATTCTGTAGACTGGCAGCCATGTTCACTATGCCTTGTATGTCTGATGCCATATTCTAACTTAACCTGTTAAATACAGCTTAAAATATTTTTATTTTATTTATTCTATTTTTACTGAAATATCCTGCATTATTATGTTGATGTATTGTCTTTACCGGATGTGCTCTTGTAACATTCTCCACTCTGTATACTATAGGTTGCCTAAAAAAGGCAGGCTTTGTAATTATTTGTAGTCACATTTTTATTGAAGTCTGTAGAAAAATCATGTAAAGCAAAGCTAATTTCTTCATTTTTTTCAATGCAAGTACTAAGTTAGAGGTAAGTATAATGTGTCAGTCAGTCATGTCATTAACACACTCCCTTGCAGAAGCAAGGAAATTTATTTTCAGTCAATGACTAAAAGATAAAAGCCTTTCTTTTGAAATCTGCAGTGCTGGCTGAAGGTTTTATTTAAGCCACTTACTGTTTCATTTGAAGGGGAGCAAGGGGGGGCTGTGAGAGATGTAAGGCCACAGAGGCCACCTACAGGGTGGTTAAATGGGAATAACAAAAATTGCATGGAAGGGCATAGAATCCATTCACAGTAAAATGAGGTTTTAGTGATATACTTCCTGTGCAGAGTCACATGTACCTAGAGAAGTAATATGCCCTTTTGAGACAGAGGAACAAAAACTATGTAGTATCTAATAGCTTAATCAGTTCTGTGTCACTGAGAGTTCTACATCTCTTTCCTTTTAAATGTATCAAGCATTTCATAGATCATTTACCTAGAGAGCTAAACCTGTTAATATATCACCCATGGAAAAGAGAACTTTCTCATTTCAACAGTGAGTATGGCCTCAGCATTTCAGCATTACCATCGACCACATTACTCCTTTCTTGGGCAGGTTAATTAACACATTGCTACAACTTGTATGTACAGTCAGCCAAAGCAGGTTTGTTTAACAGCAGTAAGAAAGAAGGAAACACATCCACTGTTTATTAGGAGAGCCCAGTCTTACATAAAGCACCTGACTGACACAGAAAAGGACAATTTTCCCTGCTGTTGGCCACTTCTCCACATTTAAATGTAATCTGTTCTGAGAATAAATTTAGCTGCATAAAGTGATTGTCTCAACTGTTACTGCTCCATGAAACTGGGAAATTATTTTTTTGTTCCAAATGGTGGTTGAGGGACGGGAAAAACAAAGTGGTGGCTTTAGAGGCAATAACAGTACAATGGAGACTTTTGCATCTGGAAAGTTGAATCAACAGTTTCTAGTTGAAAATTACAAACTGGGACAACTGGATTACTGAAAAACAGTTACATAAGATACAGTTTTACTGTAAAAAGTCATTGAGTGTTAACTTAATGTACAAGCATCTACAAGCCATCTGGACTCAGTCCCAGATGTTTCCACCAAGTGAAGCTCAGTGCTTACAAAGCTGCTGACCTGCAGAGTCAAAATATTCACTCTCTGATATTCTTAGTAAGACATCAAGATTCTAACTGGTTTAGCTTCCATACTATTTCAAAAATGCAAATTCTGAAAGCAAGATGAGGCTGATTGTGGGACGTCATGACATATATTACATAAGTAGCCCAGAAATTCTGTCATCAGACACATACATGTATGTTCTTTTACAAGTAATTTTAACTTTAGTAATGAATGATACAGATCTTGATTTAAAAAAAATCATTCTCTAACCACAGAATCTCTTAAGTTTATTTTAACCATTTAACAACCATACAGGAAGAAAAAAAATTATATCTTCTTAGTGTCCATTCCCACTGTCCAACATGTAGAATCTCTCCTCCTCCTAGATGGTTTTGAAATAAGAATTTCTTTTTTTCCAGTTCTGCATATTGTGGTGCACAGGTCTAAATCTATCCTTACAGGTTTGCTCAAAAACAAGAGCAGAATTCACTATGTAAATGGAATGGGTAAGGACCATGGGTTGCTCACAGGGATATGCAGGAGGTGTGGGATGTCTTTACCTAGGAGAGCTGGCTCAGATTAAAATGCTAAAAGAAATTTTCAGTGATTCAGTGAAGCAACAATATCCAATGAACATGAGCCAGCTGTTTATGTTGCTGGTGTAGTATCATTCACATCCTTTCTTATAAAGGTACTGCTGATCCAGCGACACTGACTGGTGTGGGTGAAGAAAAAGTAGAGATGTTAAAACATTTTCTCTGGATCGATCTAAATCCAGACCCATATGTCAAATCAATTAAGATTCCATACTACATTCTGTTGCTGCTCATGGCAACACTCTTGCCAAGTATCTTAAATTGTTGCCTAGAGGAAAATTTCTCTTCTGGGCCACAGCTACCTTTTCCTTTCTATATTGCTGTGCTGTTTCATTTTTAGAACACTTCTAAACACAAATCAGATTATTGTTAAAAGTATCTTTGTGTCTCCCTTTATGCTCTGCTTAGATGATAAAACAACCGTAGCTATTTTCCAGTTATTTAACCTTTGCTGGGAAGAGGGAGCAGCTTAGAAGCCCATGACTGTTTCCAAAGACAAGCAAACTACTCTGTTCAGTCATTATTCAGCTGACTAGCAGTAACGTTTATAAACGTAAGTTGTTTTGACAGTGTCAGCTCTTTTTCTTTTAAGAAATTGATCAGGAGCAATTATGAGCTGTGACATAGTCTGACATGACATTATGATGACAGTTCAGCATTTCTAACATGAGAATATTTTATCCATTTTTCATTGTTAATATTTTGAAGTACACTTGAGTAGAAACCAAGGGAGTAAGTACGAGAAAGCCTGTGCATGGCCCTTAGTATACTTGGCCAGTTTCCTGTACAAAAGTTCACATCTAGTTTTAGAAATAAAGGTGAGCTAATGGGCTTACTGTGCAAAGCATCAAAGTGGACACTCGCAAAAATGGTACCTAGCACTTGTAAAGAAAAGTAGCCACTTAAAAAACGCAGTGTCACTTAAAAAAAATATCCATTTGAAATTGATTACTCTTACAGAACTAGGCCATGATGGGGGGTCAGATGTATGATTTAACTTGTCAATTTAAAGTGTATAGCAAGAGATTACAGGTTTTTGACCTCACTCCTCGCAACAGTCTATCAGCCTTAGGCAGCTGAGCTTCATTCACTTTAAAGTGTGATTAGTGGATTAAAAATTACTATATAACCTGGAGATTTCTACACATATAGCCATAACATAGCTCTTTCCCACACCAAGATTATCCTGCATAAATATATACTGTAATCAAAGAGTATTGATTAATATACAGAAATCTTTACCTTCTGTATAAAGGAAGAGCCAAGTTTGAAGGTTCCCATGGTCAGAGATGTTTAAGCACAGTTGGCTTGACCCTTTTAGACAGGGGTGGTGGAATTATTCAACCACTTGGACCCTGTGCTCCAGTCTGGCTATGAAAGTGATGGTGACTTGATACCCTGAGTTTGTTTCCTTGCAAACTTTCCTATGGTTTTATCACTCTGGAGGCAAAGTGATTTTCTCAGGCTTCAATATAACCCCGTTATGTCCTGCACGTGCCCTTCGAGGAGGTGTCTCTCAGACACCTTGCCCAGAGGGGACAAATGACATGTGCGCTTTGGCACTTCAGGCACAGCTGTGTGTGAATCAGGGTTGGCAGATTTCCTCAGCTGAACGTGGCTGTTTGTTTGGTGCACGTTCTTGTGTGTTACTGACTGCTTTAGACACAGGTATTTCACGGACTGCTTTAGGCACGGCTGTACTACTGACTGCTTTTGTTCTGAACGTTCTTCTGTTGTATGTCACTGACTGCTTTTGTTCTGGGCACATGCTTTTGTTGTGTTTTACTGACTGCTTTTGTTCTGCACACATGCTTTTGTGTGTCACTGACTGCTTTTGTTCTGCCCACATTCTTTTGTTGTGTGTCACTGACTGCTTTTGCTCTGCACACACGCTTTTGTTGTGTTTTACTGACTGGTTTTGTTCTGCACACATGCTTTTCTGTGTCACTGACTGCTTTTGTTCTGGGCACATGCTTTTGTTGTGTGTCACTGACTGCTTTAGACACAGGAACTTCAGCCTTAACATGAGCTCCAGTTTGATGGTGAAGGGGCTCTGCAGCCTTTGGCTTTCTATCAGTACCAGTAACATTACGTTTACGCCGTTTTACTTTCTGCTTTTTCTCTTCTTTTGGTTTTTCTTCAGAAATGCTATCTAGTAGTCCTTTTTCTGCAGCATAAGCCAAAATGTCTTTAGCAGGCACTTTTTTAGAAGAATATTTCTGAAAATTTCAAAGGAAACAACAATGAATCTAAGTCACAACACAGAGCTGCTCAGAATTTACTCCATGAGAAAACTGTGGCAGAGTCTAGCAGAAGGACTTAAGTCACATATGATAAATGTTAACCAAACTATTTATTCATGAAATTAAGAACATGACTGTTGTGTAAAGAGTATATCAGAGCATTTGCTTCTCAGAAACTTCGTTCTCTACCCCTCTTTGTTCTCTCCCCCAAAGAGGGGAAGCTCAGTTCCAGCCTCTGTACTGCATGTCTGACTTGTGGTTTAACCCCAACCAGCAACCAAGCTCGCTCATTCCCCCACCAGTAGGGTCAGGGAGACAATCAGAAGGGTAAAAGCCAGAAAACTCATGGGTTCATAAGACAGGGGTTACTTGGGAAGACAAGTGCCATCACTCCAAATGTCCCCAGTTCCTCCTTCTTCCCCCCACCTTATATACTGATCATGATGTCATATGGTATGGGATATCCCTTTGGTCAGTTGGGGTCACTGTCCCAGCTGTGTCTCCTCCCAGTTTCCCAAGGACCCCCAGCTTCCTCACCAGCGTGGCAGTATGAAGAGCAGAGGCAGCCTTGGCTCTGTGTAAGCACTGCTCAGCAATAACAGAAACATCTCTGTATTATCAACCCTGTGTTCAGCACAAATGCAAAGCACAGCCCCACACCAGCCACTGGGAAGAAAATTAACCCTACCCCAGCCCAAACCAGCACACTCCCACACTGACCTGCTCTGTGATGTGTCTGTAATAACATGCATATACATTACACCTGTGTGCGTGTGTGTATCAGAAGGAGTTACTAAAATACAGAAATGTTACCAGTAACATTAAACATGAATAATTTTCCCTATAATGAAAATCTTCCCTCATAATACATAAGTAAGGAATTCTCGGACTAGAGTAAGTAGGAACCAGCTCAGCATCCAAGCATATAGAGAAAAAATAGGGAAGAAACTACTTAGAACTAGCTAAGAAGGGGGTTTCTGTAAACCAGAAATTTCAGTTTAAATTGTAAGTATGTGTTTTCTGCTTCATGGAGAATGATCATTTCCCAAATAACCTAAAAATTGGCCATAGGAGCAATTGCTTCTGTCCATTAGAATTTGACAAAAATTTGACAAAAATTATTCAAATTAACTACCTGAAACAAAAGTACTTGTTTCTCTAGAGGGACACAATATGGTAAACAGATGTACATAGCATAATTAACTAAAACTCAGGGAGCTAGGTTAAAAATATTTTCTATTGAAAAGAAGAAGGTCAATAATAGGTAAATTAAAGGCTTTTCATATGTGATTCTCTTACTCTTAATAAAATCTTCTCTTCTAGTTTCCCCTAAGAGACAAGCTTCTTTCAAGCACTGTGATCACAGTATGACAGAAGGTAGCACAAATGACCAAATAAGATCTTCTATCATAAATTTGCAAGGAAATTCTAATGAGCCGCTCCCCCCCAACCCCACCCCTTCCTCTTTTGGTTAAAAAGCTCTTGCTTTTCTCAGACACAAGAGGAGAATGTTGATGCTCAGAGATGCAAACTGGCCCTTTAAGGCCTTTCCTCAGGAATTGTGCCAACATTTTTCCATTTACTCAGCAAAAGCGCCCTGCCTTTCAAGCCAGATTTGCATATGCCTTAGTTTGGGAAGGAAACATATTCATACTTATTTCACTCAAATTATAATAGTGTCACCCATAGGGTTTAAGAGTTTGTCTGCATGGACACTGCAAAATCCTGGTGACACATATAAAAAATTAACTTTACTAGATACCATTTATCATGAGTCTAATCAACCTATGTATTTCATTCCAAGGTATGACAACAATATATTTCCTCTTGATGTTGCTGGCACTGACTTGGATCATGGGCCTGCTCTGACCAGGAACAGCTCCAGAACAACAGGCACATGTTGGAAAACTGCGCTCAGCATAAAATTCCAGAAGTGGCACATTTCAACTGCTCCCTATCCTTTGGTCTTAAGACAACTAAAGAGCATCCAGGAATTTTATTTCAAATGTTCAATTTCATTCATTCTTCTGTGGAAAATTGCAGTAGTCATCTTCTGTGAAGTGATTTTAAATGGTAACTTCCTTAGCTTACCTCTCTTTCTAGAACAGCTACAAAGCAGCCACTGGAAATTTCTGATGGCTCCATTTTGAAAAAAATTTCAGTGGAAGCCTCTGAATTGGAGCAAGTAGAAAAAACAGGAGGAATAAGCCTGTAAAAAATAAACAAAATACCAGGAAATCATATTTAAGGATATAAAAGGAAATAAACAAGGATGCATTAAAAGTAATTTCCAAATATGCCTTTCAATGACATAGCTTAATTTTAAACAACTGCAATTCAGGAAAGGCATAAGAATTCATCTTTTTAGAAACAATGGGGGTCTTTCCATTTTTTTCAATAATTCACATTTTTTCCAATTAATGATATTAACCACCAGATAATAAATATGTATTATTATAATGAAAAACTTTATTCTTTCTCAGGTCTGCAATTACTGGATTATCAAGTTGTCCATGAAGTTGGGGAATGACCTGAAAACACTAAGCAGCTCAGAAATTGCAGAGATATTGACTTTGAGTTAATAGTATATGCTCATAATAAATAATATATCTAAGCTAAAAACCTTAGGTTAGCAAAATTTGCTAACCTAAAAATATTTTTAAAAATTGAGTGATGTTTTTACAGTTTTACAGTTTTGTAGAGCATCACTGGGGAAGAAAGAACTAGCCTTTTCTCATGTTTTCCTTGTATTCCAGGAACGCCTAGCTGTTATAAAGAGGCCCCAGGGACTTGGCTCATAAGGCTGCTAAACTAGTACTAAGAGGTCTCAGTATGGAAAAAACACTCTCAAAATGTCTTTTTGCAATTATAACCCACTTCCTTTTCACATTGCTGAGGAATATAAGATAGAGCCCCCCCTCAGTGCTCCATTAATCCTCTTGAGAGAGAGCTTTATTCAAAGATGGTTATGGAGAAATGCATATAATATTTGTAAGCAATATCCTGATTTGGCTGGCTAGTTCATTTGTAATGGAAAGTCTGCAAAACTGTTTGTTTCTAAGTTTCCACCATAATTTGGCTTTTTTTCTATGTGCCTTTGAACTTGATAAAACAGACTACAAGGCTCACATACTCCTCACATTATATGTCCTGTGACACAGGAGGTTTTTCATTTTACATCAGCTCACTCAATTAAAAAAAAAAAAGTGATTAATTTTTACTGATGTATACAAATTACTGTTAGCAGGAATCCCTTCAATGGATGGTCTGACCCTGAAAAATGATCCAGAAATTAACTCAATTTTGATACGCCAAAGAGAAATACATGAGTGGTTTAGATTCCTCTCTAAACACACCTGTTACAATGTGTACCCTTACTTAAGGTGAAGCCTTTGCTATAAACTGTCATATCCTTAAGGTAAACTCAGCTTAGCCTGTGGGTACATGTTTAAAATTACCCTTACAAGTGCACAGCCCTAAGACCAGCTGTATGATCCCAAACTCCAGCAGAGCCTTAATTTGTTCAGCACTACTCCAGTACTGCAGAGTAATTCCAAAAGATATAATGCACATAAGCACAACTGGTGTAAAAGTTTCTTGAAAGCCCTCGATTTTATTGGAAAAGGAAAATAATATTAAGTAGACCTGTGATGATCATACAGGATGTTTTATTAGTGTAACTTCCCTCTCAAAGACACTACTGTAAACACTGGGGCTAGTAATTCTGCAACAGTTTTTTTCATTCTATACTGCATTGTTTTATACTGCATTGTTTTGAGTAGGTTCTCTAATTAATTCTAAGGAAAGTGTAAAAGAAATTGTTGTAAGTAATACATGCATCTTAAATGGCTTGAGCCATATAAGACATCTTAAGACAAGCATAATCACACTATACATTTTATTTATGGTGTTCTATTACTGCTGGTTACCAGCAACTTTACTGTAGTGAGAACTGTGCATGAAAACATCCAAGATACTGCATAACAGTGCAGGAGAAACCAATTCTGAAATTGTTATTTATGGAGCTCAATCAGTCTTCAGTCACAAATTAGCTCAAGTCTGCCAAAATCCTAATGTAATTTTATTGTCCCTTTCTGACCATCTGAGATGGCCTTGTATTTGGAAGTAAAAGTATAATTTGGTGGTTTGACAAGTTTCATGATGTTTCTGCAAAACACTGAACAGATTTTGGTTTGGCTTTGAGGGAAGGGGAGGTGTTTTACACAAGGGGGAATTTTTTCTAAAATAATTAAAGCTCTGAGAACTTTTTAATACAAATTCTGTTATATGTGTTACAAGTGTATGTATTATTTGTGTTCAACTACTTTGGAGACCATTACATTCCAAGGTTCCCTGAGTTCTCCCCATAGTGTAATAGCTGCATAAAGATCAAGACATGACAGACTCCACAAAATTTCAAATTCCAAAGGAAAACACAGTTTACAGCAAGAGCCATAGATGCTTTTGGACTAGCATACCATCACTGGCAAGACAAGCCCTGATTTCATCCCACTTAATGTAAAAATTCAACCAGGCTAATTCAATTATCAGTGAATTGCAAAAAAGATACATTTTGTTGCACTATGTCTTAACCTTATGAATAATATATAACTTTTCAAAATTCTTCACACTGGTCACAGTTAACATTTACCATTTTAATCATGCAAAATTTAATTACACTGAATATCTTGAGCCACAGTACCTTTCCCTGCGATAACCAGTGTATTAACATCATCTAAGGTAATATAAAATCTAAAAATATGGTATTACTCTTCTGTGCTTTTGGCAACATACACTCTCTTAACCTGCATCCCGTAATCATCTATTGTATCTATGTGCAAGTGAGTGCCAACTGTTTGCATTTATCTATTGTGACTGAAAGGAAAATCCAGAAAGTACTCACCAGCCTTCTAACGATTTCTCTGTCTGACAGGGGTGACAGCTGACAGGTTTTAACTACATATAAAGTATACATAACACATACTTTTTTCATATAGTTGTATTTGTTATGATTGCACAGGATGATCTCTTACTGTAACCCATCCTCCCCACAAGTCATTCATCTGAATCCAGAGATGAGCAATCCTACAGCTAGTGTTCTTATTCTTCTATATTATTCTCACAATTTAAGATTTAATTCCTTTTTCCTTTGAAACTGATCATTCTAGGTCAGAAGCTGAAAGCATGCTAGCAAGTTCCCTGACTTCTAGTCTCCATTTTATCTTAAACTAGCTTCATTCTCTGAATACTGATACAATAAAAGCAATAGCTCTATCAGAAGAGTGTTATTTCCAACCAGTGATGGTTTCCTCCCATCTTAGTTTCAGGTGAACAAAACTATTAGATGAAAAAGTCAATAGAATACTGCTAAGTACTCTCATAAACATCAGAAAAAATGGCATGACAGGCAGCAAAAACTATTGTAAATATTAATTTAATGCAAGACACATATCAGTCTGGGAGATAAGAATTATGCTATAATTTAAAGTTATACTTTAATTTTTCCATAGATAAAACTACTCATTCCATACCTATATGGTTGTCCTTTATCTCCTTCCACTCCAGATTCCAGTGCTTTTTTCACTACTAGTTCATTTTCTTGTGGGTAAACTGAACAAGTGCAGTAAACAATAGCTTGTACTTTGTTAACTACAAAACAAAACAAATTTTCTACTGTTCAGATTCTTCATACAGACAGTGGCTTGGTAACGACTGAAAACATCACAAAAATTATGCTTGGATGTCACTTTTACCAATAAGAATATCCTCCTGCATGCATTAGTATGCAAACTCTAATGGTTTTTAATAATTAAAATGTTAAATATTTGCAGATCACAGCACAAATTCAAAGCTGTATCTATCTTTTCACACAGCTACAAAAGGAGAGGGGAAGGAAGTGGCAGCATGCAGATGGAGTCTGACTACATTTGCAGCATTTCCAAATCAGAGTATGACTAAGTCACAGTTCCATACACAATGCTGAAGACTGGTGAACACTAGGACACAGAGACACCTTCAGATTGGAGGTGATCATTATTCAGGGTTTTGGTTACATGCTTATTGTTAATTAGTAGAGTAATCCATGTATTTTTAACAATGTAAAAACTGGTGATAGTACAATGGAATCAATAGTACGAGGTCCTCCCAGAAACTGGAGAACTAGCACACTTACATTTCAGTGCATGAATCAACTCGTTAAGCTGCCTCTCAGCAAGAATACTGAGTTTATCCTCAGACACAAATCCCTGGAAAAGGTCTCGTAGCAACCCTGCATCTAAAAGTAGAGAGTTGTAAATTTAGTATTGCAACTTAGTGTCTTAAAATTCAGTTGTTTGCAGAAACAGACGTGGTTGTTACTAGTGCAGTTAGAAGGTAGGTTTTACAAATTAGAATACCAAGGAGTGCCTAATTGATTTGCTTTCCTTCTTTACCTGTAATTACTGGTGCCTCTTTTTGCTTCTATTTAATGAAAATTGTACAGTGAACAGACTTATACAAACAGTCAATAAAGGAATGTAAGCAAATGGAAAATAATATACATATTGGTATATTGAAATAAATTTTCTGCCTATAGTCTTTTTACTTTAAAAAAAATATATACATTCTGCTCCCCAGAATAAGCCTCAAACTTCATACTACCAACTTGAATCAGACAGAGAATTATGCAAGTTAATATATGTTTTATAGTAATTAAAATAAGGGTTTTTAAATAAAATGATACAATTTACTGAAGTACCTACACTGTCTAGACCACAATACTTGAATTTATTCATTTCTACCAGAAAGCATGAGCTTTTCTGTATCAAAAGCTACCTCTGTGTTCACTTAAAATAAACTCCATTGGATTGCCAACACCCAGTCCAGAGCATTGTGGTAGCAGCAAAATAACTTTTGCCTTTTGAAGTCTTCGGTCTGTTGGTTCAAGCTCAATAAAGTCTTCATGCAACAACTGAATATCTGCAAAATAAAGGAAGAACTCAACAGTTATGCATTGCAAGCAAGCCTACCTACAGGTGATACAATGAAGAGCCTGTGCTGTTACATAGATTTCTACAGAGCTAGAGCCTGCTAGACCCAGATCCTCCAAATTATAACCTGTGGATTTCAAATGGATTGAAAGGCTAACTAGACCTGCATCTTCCACTGAAAAGACAGCTGATGGGGTTGCAGGGTCTTGTTGCATTCTGTTCTGATCATGTCCTCTGCATAAACTGGACAAGTACATGTGTTTTGAATTAACACTCAAACAGCTGGAAATCAGACTGAGAGCAACAGCCAAAGCACCAAATAAATGGACCCAAAAGTTCCTAGCTACCAGCTACACCAACTGCTATACAGTAAGTACTTCTATGGAAAAATTCATCTTGACATTTCAGGAGCTTCCATGTATAACATGGTTAATCTGCAGCCTTCAATTAACTTGACTGTAGCTGAAGAGCTGTCAGCACACCTTGTGACAAAAAAAAGTTGTTACTGCCCTCGCCAAGTCTTCAAAGAAGAGATCGCTGAATTCAGATAGAATTATGCTGTATTTATAGATATCACAAACATCTGTATTACAATACTTTTTGCATACCAACTGTTTCAGCACCTACTTTCACATCCCATATGACTGAAAATATTCCTCAGTTCTTCTTCTTTTGCTGAAGATTTCACACCACAAACGAAAATTGTGGACATGCCATGATTTGTCAGCACTGACATATGGGCAATGGTCAGATAGGAACCTGTGTGAGCCACTATAATGTCATCACCTGCATTCAGCAGCGCCTGTGCAGAGTGTACTGCAAGGCTGCGAGACTTATCCTAGAAAACAATGACACAAAAATTAAGTACAACCATCTATTTTGGTTTCTATGAATGTCAACCTTCTTTTTCAAATTAGCAAAGAATTTAATTGTTTTCATAGGAAATGGGAAAGAAGGGAGGAAAAAACTAACCAGATAGCTCCTAACACAGAATTAAATAAAGTACAAATCCAAACAGTCACTCAATAAATTTAAATAACTTAATTCTAAATAATACATTAAAAAAGCATAATATCTCTACAGGTGAAAAGAGAGAATGCATATCATCCCCATGAGGGATGAAGAACTCCTAACAACAGCCAGAAAAGAACAAACATAGGCCGCAATTCAGAACAGGCAGAATTAAGAGAGAAATGCAAAACTATTCACATAGCTCTTGACAATCATTACAGGAGAAATGAAGTCCTTACAGATCAAAATTTTGCTGAAATCTGAACAACACAGAGCCAGATTGGAATGCAGAAAACACAGGGACCACTCAAAAGGAGTCAGTGGCCTCATACCAGGGGTGATTAAGAAAAATCATCTCCATCAAATTACTTAAAAAGGCAAGGAGTAAAGATACTGACCACAGGTACAAGGTCTTGCACCAAATCTGACAAACACTGATAATAAATGGAAGGGCGGGAAAACGCTGCTAAGCCTTTAAGTTCACATCATTGTCTATGTACTCACAGCATTCAAGCACCACCCTTCCCCACCAAAGAGACAGAGGTTTTGAGAGTTTTCTTTCCTCATTTTGAATACTTTTAAGTAGTAGTAGTCAGAATTTGTTCCCATCACCTATGAGGCTCTCATGTATTGTCCTTTTCTGTAAATCTTCTATTAAAAATATGCACACTGAAATTGAATATTGAATAGTGAATCACTATTTAAGTCAGGCAATGAATTTTGAGGCTAAAGTTTCCCGACAATGTTAAGCATCTAGTGAAAAGGCCCATTGAAATGTTTCTGCTAGGCACTCGAGAATCATCAGATAGTTCAGATAACTCGTGGTTGTGTGTTGTTGCATGGTTACTCCAAACCACTGCTCTACAATAGGAACTTCCAACCAATCTTGTCTGGAGAGTCTAATGACAGTAAGTCAGGAAAAAGACCAGTGGGGTTTATGGAGATCTAGGAACCACACTGCACAACATACAAAGAAGTGTGATCATTCCATCCCAAACATGCAGTTGAAGAGGAAGAAATACTACAATAGCACACCAATATCTACTAACTGGGGGAAAGCACACAGAGATACATCAGAACTTTCCTCACATTTTTTAGAAGTGAGACTGCCTCTTTGATCACTTTTTATATTTAATGTCAAGAGTTTTAAGATTAAATTTAAAACATTCTACTAACCTAATTGTACATATCAATTATAAGCATTGACATTTGCATGCTAAATTTAGTAAGTGAATGAGTTTGTAACCTTCTAATTACCAAAAATAACCAAAACCTTAGGAGGCTATGTTGCTACCTGACTGATTTAATAGGATAGTCACACAATACACGACCTCATTCTAATGCAAAGCAATTACTTCAGTTTGCAGATCATCTGACTCAAGGGTGACATCAACTCACCTGCAGTAAGAGTTTGCAATCTGCAAAAAGATCTAAATTAAGCAATTCTTCTTTAAGAGAGGAAGGAAAAACCAATACATCATGGCAATGTTGGTCCATGGCATATGTATAATGGTCAAAGTCTGACACGGATTCAACCTTTGTGAGTCCCTTCGTCTCCAAATCTCTGATAACATCTTCAAGGCTGTTAACACACAACTCTGACCATTAAATATGCAAGAGTTACTTAAGCAATATAGTTTACATTGATTATATGAATTTTTTACTTCTGTTAGTGTGTGCATACATATGCATACATACATAGGTACAGAATGCCATACTGCCTGTAGGAGGGGAACTTACCATATTTTAGGCATATAAGTTCTGGTTTGAAACAATTAAGTTAATAAGTCTGATAAAATAAATTAAGAAAGATGTACGTGTCTCCAGAGAATGATTCAAAGCATCAAAACAGAAATGTCCATGTGCTCAGGACACACTGTAGTAAATTTACTGCTGGAATGCTTTAGTTCTTTCAATTGTTTTCAATTTAGCCCAACTCACCAATGATTTTAATGGCTGATAACCAAAAGAATCCTTGTGTAAATGTAATGAAGGCATAACTGCTGAGGTTAGCAATTCAAATATTATAAAGATTTAAAGGTATATGTAGCAACACTTGTTTGTTGAACAGTGCCATAGCCTTATATGGTACATTAAATGTGGGATGAATGCAGCAGCTTTTAGTCCAGTCTTATTTAAGGGCTGCAAAGTCACAAACAGAGTAAGACACATTATCTTCTAAGCACCAAACACTGGTCCAAGACCAGAGTAGAAAAACAAAATTCTTGAAAACATTATAAAATGGATTACCTGTCTAACAAAACAGATAACAGGATAACTTGGTATGGTTTATGTATCAGTTAGTACAGAACTGGGAACACCAGTTATAGCGATGTATAGACTATATAAAGTAGTCTACAGAATATAAGAATTTTTAAAAGTGTGTTTTTATTTCAAGTTTACACCATCCTTACAGAATAAACACCAGTTTAAGTATTGTATCTGTCTCAACACCCTTTGCCAAGATTATGGCTTACACTAATACATCCACTTTTAAAGATGTTGCCTCTATCTTCTGTCATCAAGTTTACTCATCCATATTTTTTTTAACTTTATTTCCTTGGTTTTTTTGGTTAAAGACCCACACAGGCAACAAAATAGTAAGAAAAACTGTTTCACAACCTTGTTACAGGGGATGAATACCATTACTGCAATATATAAAAACTACAAGCAAACATAACACAATGGAACTGGACTAATCAGAATTTCCTGTAAGAATTTTAAATTACTGGTAAAAATATAACCTGAGAATTCTAAAACAAGCACGGAGCAACCTATATCACTTCATATGTAAAACATCAATACCAAATGATACTTTAAAGTCCTTACCTTATTTTAAATGTGTTTATCCAAACATAGAAAGGTAAAGCAGAAACTCTTTGTTCCTGCTTCCATATGGTTTCTGGTACAAAGTGTTCAATTGAAAGAGCATCGTATTTAATGTGACATCGTGCCAGCGCAGCTGCCGCTTTGGTCCTACGACTACAAAAACATAGTCATAAGTTTAAGAAGAACATTTCCTATCCCAGACAATGGTAGCTGCAAGGTAGTACTCCACAGCTAAGATTATTTCATTTAAATGCAGGTGGGACTGGAATTATGACAGGTGACTCTCAAATACATTCACTTTCTCAAACAGCTTAAAAAAACCCAACCCAATATACTTTGGAACTTCCACCCGTGGAATACAATCATGAGATTCATTCAAATGTTTGAAAATGTAAATACATACATGTATGTATTTGATGAGCATTTGATGAAAGCTGACCTGTTGTACAGAAATAACACCAACACAAGTATGATGGCAACCAGGAGTCAGAGAAAATATGCCCAGTCTTTTCTCCCCACAAGCTCTTGATACAGGATAATGCACAGCAAATAAAGATTGTTGGTGAACTACTTCAGATATATTACTTACTGCCCTCCAGCAATACCTTGCACTTAAGATATTCATGAACGTTTTGGGCTACTCTAAATCCAGCAACAGCACAATTTTGTCTAATAAATGCCTTTAGAGTTCCTCATCTGACTAACAAAATAATAAATATAAAAATGTTTATTTTATGTACCCTCTTTTTTGTTCTAATTTTTAAAAATAATAAATATTTAACAAAGTTCCATAATAGAAGTACTGCTAAATAGATGCATGTTATTCCATTCCATGACCTCTTGATTCTATTACACTCACACTTATGAACATTTACTGAATATTTAATTTCTCTCCTAAAACTGTATGATAAAAGTTTCAACAATGCCAAAATACGACAAGATGCTAGTAAAATAATCCATAATATAAGGATGGTTTGTTAGCTGTATTTTTCTTAACTATAAAAATATGAAAGTTCCCCTTCAAACTAGGCTCTCATTAAAAATTTAAAAAGGCCACAAGGTTTGAAAATAAAAGACATGCTTAATAACTATTATTAAAAGGTACTGGTTATACAAATCTGCATTTTTGCTAATATATATCAACAAAAAAAGCTCTTTGCACATATACCTATATAAATAATGCCCTATTTCCTGAACTTCTTCTACAGGTTCCTCTTCATCAAAAATCTTTCGTGCTTCAAACTTTCGGTCTTGTAGGTCATAAAGCATCACAACAAGCAAGCTGGTCAACTCATCCGGCTGCAACAGAAACGCATCTGGATAGCAAAAGTGACACAAAGTGTACCTTACTTCTGCAAAAAATCCATATCAAACAGCATTCTCCTGTGTAAGAGGCATTAAAAACTCCAGTGAAATGCTTATTTGTAAGGACACAAAAGTAATTCCTTATGGAGAGCTAATAAAACACTGAAGATTGTGGTTTTTTAAAACTCAAAATACACATTTTGTAAGTTATTTAGCTTATCAAATTAAAAACATTCTCCAAACACAGATAAAACACTACATCTTAACAACTTCTAATGTTATCAGCATTGACCCATTGAAATTGTTTTCTCCTTGTTAAGGAATTGAATAGCAAAGCTAACAAAAACTTCCTGTCTAAATTCATCTCTTGTGGGATTCTTCTGTATGTAGTAACCCATAAGCTCAATTGTAATAACTGTTCTGCTGTTGGGATTTATGTAAAATCTCCTTTCCATATCTAAATTTTTACATCAGGGAGCATCACTGCTTAAGGACAGTAATTAACAGCACTTCTGTTACTATTGTCTACTTCTTTCCATGAAATTCCTACAGTTATTATGCCTTCTAAAATGCTAAACTTCTCACAAATATGACCAAAATTAGTTAGAAAACTCAAGTTGTTAGGGAAATACCACCAAACACAGAATGTTAGCATGTAAGTCTTACTTCCTTACAAAAACAAGCGAAAGATAAATGTGTTGGATCATTTGCCTGCTCACATCAACCTCCACAAATAACATCAGTTCAAGTTCATCTTGCAATTTGCATAGCCATCTAAGACTAAACTGGAAGGAACAGCAAACTACTCTGTAAGGTCTAGAATTTCTTTTCATGTCAAAGCAGGAAAGTATGTTCAGAGAGTAACCTAGACCAATTTTTGCCAATACAATATTTGTATATAGTATGGTTTGCCCAGGAAATGAAATGTGGGTTCAATGCATTTTTTTTGTCTGATGGGATTCTCTCCCTGGTTTCTAACTCCCAAGGACAGGAAGGATACATGATTTTTTTTCCCTGCTCACAAGGGGACACAGATGGAAAGGAAAGCACATGGGCAATCTGACTGAGCAAGTACTGCCCTGCAGTAAAGATTATGGCTCTCTCTCCCACCTTCTTTCTTTGAAGGTTTTGATTCCCTTCAAAAGGTTGTACGGTGCAACAGAATCTCACAAACAACATACCTAGTACTTTGGAGACAGAGGCTTTGGACAACTATCTAAAACGGCCAGCAATATTTCAGTCTGAGGCTGTCATATAGTTCAAAACAACAAAGGTTGCTTTGAAGAGTGTTGCAGAATCCTCAGAAAAGATTCTAATTACATCAGTGTAGAAAATATAAAATTTATTTCCTCACAACAACATTCACTTACTATTGACTGGCATGGGTAAACACCACTATCTAACAATATTTCTTCAAGAAGATCTTGATCTGCGAAAAAAAGAAAATGCTGACAAGTTATGCTATGAAATCTACAAAATTCTAGGGAAGAAAAAGAAAACCTGATAAATCACTAAATTGTAAGTTTAAAACATCATGAAAATTAAGGGCAAATTCAATCATGAAGAATAGCAACTTTATATAATTCCTTTACATGAAAACGTATAGGGTTTAAATGTTTGATTTCACAAAAGGCTAATAACACTTAGCTATATTTAACTATTTGAGGCATATGAGTAGTCCTGTAATAACCTGCAGTTTAACAAAGAATTCCTCAGATCTCTGCTGTCAGAGATCAGCATGTTGCTTTTCTGTGTTTTCCCTGCTGCACCATTTCTGTTGGCAATTGTTGGAAAAGTTTTGTACTTACATTTTAGAGCACTGAAAGCCAGTTCATAAGATACACGCCTGGAATGCTCATCTTTAAAAGCTAGCACGGGAGGTTCTGAGTTATCGCCGTACCGCACCAGCATTTTATCCTTACTCTTTTCAGTACGAATGCCTTGAAAAATCTTAGCTGCATTCATGTATACAGAGTCAGGATAGCCATCCTTCTCAATCAGAGTCACTGTTCTTTTTGCAACGGATCCTTTTTCATCTGAAATTTTAATTTCACTCAAGTCCGACGTATCATTTATAACATCCTCATGTGAAGATACCAAGTTACTTTTAGAACCTGGCATTTTTCCAGTTGCTGACTGTGTAAGTGCAAGTCACAGTCCTGCTGCCTCTGCAAAAAAAAAAAGTTTGCACTGAATCATGAAATTTTCTTTTGCTAGAATAAATTTTCCCTTCATTTTCAGGTTTTCAATAAAACTTATTTTCTTTTTTAGGCACTAATGCTGCAAAAACATGTATCACCTATACTTGTATACATCTATCATCTTACAGTATACAGAGAAGTATTTATAAGTTTTCTTACCTTATTTGTTTTCACCAATGCCAGTGCAAAGACTGTTATTTGTTTCAAAGAAGTCAGTGCTTCACAATAAATGATCTTAAACAGACTGTACAGGGAGATCTGATTCTCTGTGTCTAATAAGAAGCATTAGTATTGTGGACAGAATAGAATCTCTTACTAGGAATTCTCTTTTAAGAAAAAAGACACCACTGAAATTTCAAAGCAGACATCATATCTTCCAAAGAAAAACCATCTTGAAAAGAGTTGCAGTGAATTCCAAATGTTTGTCCACTAACTTCCACATCTGTTCTTAAAAGCAGAAAAGAGAGATCACCTAAGTGTTACATATTTAACACAATACCTAAACAGCAGAATTTTAAATGCAGGAAACCATTCTGAGAGTTTCTGAAGGTATTATCCAACTCTCCATAATCCCATGTGCATTTCTTAAATTCTCTACACATCCTACATAAACAATAAAATAAAAACTACCTTCCCCAGAGATGGAATGGGGTTTCAAGAAAAAGAAAAATAAAAAGGCCCAGTGTTAGCTGAATGCAGAAATATGTTAAAGTCCCACGTAAAACACACCTAAAGTATTGGATTTACTCTACTTGCTCTGGTTGTTATAACATGCTTTTATGATAACACTGGGAGGTGTTCAGAAGAAGGCTAAGCCAGAACAAATTTAAAGATAGAATTAATATTTATTTTTTTTAAAAATCAAACTAGTCGTAATGTCTGGGGAAGAATAATACAAGAGAACTGTGAGGAACTTAGCAGCTTTAATACAGAAAGTCAGGCATGGATCTGGTGCTGATAAATATTTTAGAACTAACAGCATAAAACAGCAGATTTTGGGGGGGTTGCCAGTCTGGGGGGAAAAAAAAAAAAAAGGTGATACTCTGATCAAATGGAAAGTATCTTCCTTTTGCTACATAATTTAGTTCAGCAGCATTCTCAAGCTTTTACCCAACACCCCTCAGGGTAAAATACATACTTCTCAGGCCAGACATACTTGCTCAGCACGCTTTTTTTTCCTCTTCCCTTTCCTGCCCACCATCACAATAAACCATAGTGGCAACACTGGATGGCAGCACAGAGTTGGAGGGGAAAGAAGGAATGCAAGTTGTTGCTTTTCCAGCAGGCAGCCATGAAATGCCCCATACTGAGCCAGCACTCCCCCATTTGAACTCCCTTTCCCGAACACTGGTGACACTCAGCCCATTTCTCCCCTCTCCAAGACCAGCACAAGTCAGTGTCCAACCAGCCCAGCATGCTCCAGACAATGGACCAGTGTTCCTTCCTGAATTCTGGCAGCTCACCTGGAGGAGGCCACATTTCATTCTCCTTCCCCAGGATTTGCTCTCCAAAACTAAGTACTGCTAACACTATCAAAGCAATTATTCCCATTTCTTTACAAAGGCAAATAGTTTCCTCTGGTGGGAGCTTAGCTCCAACATCTCTGGTGTTAGATGCAGCACTGATGAATCCATGGAGCAAACTTGTATGAAGCTATATTGAAACAGAACAAGCAGTGTTATCAAAAGAAAACACTATTCTTCACTAGAATAAAGTACCAGATTACCTAAACCAAACAGAAACTCTTGTGCTTAGAAAAGAAAAAAATCATAAATACTTTCAGGGTCTTTTAAACTAATTTCACCAGCAAACTTGTATACGACTTCACAGAAACATGGACACCATCTAAAGGGACCTGGAACTCGAACCCCTTCTCCAGGTGAACATAAATATTCCTGCTTAGAATATGTAACAAGTGAACTATGTCTGTGGTGTCAGGACTTTGAAGACTTGAAGAGTTCCCAATTACTCTTTGTGACTTCTTTGCCACAGCCGACTTTGCTGAGCCACAAGATACACTGATATTAGGATGATGTGATGAATATACTTTTCCAAAAGATAAATGTCACCCTAACAAAGATGAGATGACAGTGTTCCGCCCTGTGCAGATACACTGCACAGCTGCAACACCGTAAATCACTGCCTGGATTACTGAACACTGTGCCAAGCAGAGTACACCAAGTGTGATTAATATGAAGCTCAGCTGGGAAGAAGAGCTTCTCAGAGAAGAGAGAAAAGATCCTGTCTTTGTTTGTGGAAGAAATGAGTCGGATCTCAAGCAGATTATGCAGCTGATGGGGAAAAAACCTTTAAAGGTCCCAAGGAAGCTATCACACTACTAAAACAGAATGGCCTTCAAAGTTCAGAAGGATTTCTTTTTCACTGTTTAGTTAAGAAATTTTTCAAATGAAACATGAATCTGTTGTGTTACGGGGTCACTAAAGCAGATGGACATATAATGTGAAGACAGAAAACATAAAATAAAAGTTTATAATATTCCTGAGTCATACACACACTAAATCAACCTTATTTGGACCCAAATCCAGCATCTCTCCATACAGTCTTAGCACACTGATTCCATGTTAAAAATATGTACATACTCTCTGTGATCTGGCTAACTAGAGGTAAAAAGCAAACACTTGTTGTGGCAATAAAGTTTCCAAGTTCCTGCCAACGTACTTCCATACTGTTTTCCTTAAGCTTGATGAAATTTACAAGTTAGAGTAATAATAGGGAATGCAAAAGAAGGGAACTTAAAGACATCCATGACTAAGATTTAGGTAACAGCTACTGGGCAGCTGTTCTCCATGACACCTAGAGTTCCTGTGGTAAACAGCACCTATCTCAGGACGATACTGGTTGTGAAAGCACAGAAAATAGACAAGAAAGTTTCTCCCCACTTCTGCTTCCAAGTCACAATCCACTAAATTCATGACAATGATCAGGACTACTCACTGTTAAGCACAACAGTTCAACAAGCACTACCAGTAGCATCCCAAGGAAAAAGGGGAGCTTCTTTCTTACCTTATCTGTGCAAAGGATGTACAAAACTCTCTTCCAATCACAGATGCAGACAAACTCCCATAACACAAATTACTGTATCCACATACAAACAATAAAGATAAGAAGACTGCAGATTTCAAATAGCAGAGTGCGAACTAGGGGTGAGACTGGGGAACTAAATTGGACTATACTGCTTTAAAGTCAGGCAGTGTGAGGTACGAGGCCTGGAGGCATTCACATTTCTTCCTATCTTTTTTACACCCAAAGATTGAGCGGAGCTCTCAGCTGCTCTGATAGGCTCTGTGTTTGAAGCATTCAACACATCTAAGATTAAGCCCACAGGAAATCCACTGGAAGAACACCTGAAGAGAACATGGGTGAGAGAGAACAAAGACTTTATGCTCATGCTCTGAGAAAGCTCTTGAACAAGATGTTTTAGTTAACCTTTTATTGACTCCCTGGACGTGGCTCCTCACACACCAACAAACAGTAAATCCTTGACAGCCATATATAGACACGGTAGTTTTTGTCTTACTAACTCTATGGGTACACATGACCCCATAAGTCTCCTAACATCAATTGCAACTGTCTGACACAGAACTCCAAAGCCTCTGCTCTCCCCAGCTACAGTCAACTAATCTGGAGGGGACGGGAGATTAGTGAGCCAGGAAAAGAAGTCAGCCATGAGACCATTCCCCAGCTCCGCTTTACTTAGGAGAAACAGCTCAAGTCGACTCATAGGACAGATGTACAGCAGCTAAAAAAAAAAAGGAAGAAAAAAATGGAGAGGGAAAAAACGCTACTTCTTTGTATAAACAGCCAAAACGTTCCGAGATTGCCTTCCCTGGGCCGGGACCTCGGGGCTCGTACCCGGCCAGGCCGCTCCGCCCGCGGCCCCTTCGGGGCGCTGCGGGACAGAGGGCGCTCCCTGGGGCTGCGGGCACCCCTCCTCGCCCATGCCTGGCAGGGGCTGCCCCACGCCCGGCAGGCAGCCGGACCCCGGCCGCCCCGCCGGCGGGGCCCGCACGCCCCCGCTCGCCTCACCCCCGGCCGAGCCGCGGCCCAGACGCACCTGCGGGACCGCTGGGGTGGGGAAGGGGCGCCGCAGCGCTGTGCTCCGGGGGGGGTCCCCCTGCCCAGGCCCCCCGGCCAGCCCCCTCTGCCGGGCCGGGCATGGGCTCAGGCCCGGGGGCCGGGGGGCGGCGGGGCCGGAGCCGGAGCCGGAGGCAGCGGCGCCGCTCCCGGCCGGCGCCGAGCGGGGCCTGGCGGCCGTGCTCCATCCCCAGCGGGCAGGCCGAGCCCCTCACTCCCTCAGGATCCACCGGGAGGCACAGGCAGCCTGGCAACGGCTCGCCCGGGGCTGGGGAGGGGGAGTGTGTAACACACAGGTGTTTCCCGAGGTTTCCCTGAACGGACCTCTGCGAAAATCCATGTCGCAGGAGCAAGAGGTGCTCCCACGCTCCCTTTGCAGCTTTGGTTTGGTTTAAAAATAACCAGAACACAGCAAAAAACAAACAAACAAAAAACCCAAACCAACAAAAAGCCCAAATGGCATTAGTTCTTGCAAGCTCCATGACCATGTTTAAAGACAAATGTTACTGACATTCATATTTGTAACTCCATCGAACCCTCGCCAATTACAGGACTGGAAATCTCCCAAGCACGGCAATAGCCCCAGATAAGGTGCTGGGATTTCACTTGCGCTTGAAATTAGCTGCATGGTGTTACCTTACACCATAGTCTTGTAATGTTTTAGCTGTCTCAACCTCTACTTTTGAGAGTTTGGAAGCATAATTGGAGCAGGCTTTAAAGTTGTTTCCAAAAATTTTATTTAAAAAAAAGGCTGTAGTTGAAATTATGCCAATAATCAATGAGCCATAACCTTGTCAGAAAGCTGCTTTTTCCCTATAAACTTTGTTCCTGTTACATCAGTGCTGTCATGGACAATCTTTAAATTCTCCTGAAAAAGCAAAAACCCCTGTGATTCAGTTAAAATCTGTAATGACTTTTGGTGTGTCATTTCTCCAACACAATCCTACCTAGGACCTCACAGAAGAATCTGTAGCAGAGCTGCACAAAAGCTAGGTGATCAAGGCTTTGGTCTAGGTTGGCTGCACACTTAGTAAAGCTCATTATAAACCTAAGTACATATGTGCTTTTACAAATTGTGGGATTGCAGAGTTTTTGGGAACAAGCTGCATTGAAGTGCACAAGTCAATGCTTGTTATTCCTGTGAAAAACTTGGGTGTTAGCCAGATCCCTTTCTGGTATCAATATTATCAGATATCTAAGCAAACCAAGCTGTGACTCTATGCAATTGTGTGCATCAGGACTAGAAAATTCGGAGAGTTAAAAACAGTGCTTAGTTTGCTGATGGTACAAAGACACCTTTCTGGTCTGGACCTGCTACATGCTCCAGCATGGCTGCTGCAATTGTGATGGCAGCAGTTAATAACAAAGTGAGCCAAATAGGCTGGGTAAACTTTGCATGTAGCAGTTCAAACAAATCTTGACTCTTTCCTGATGAAGTGGTGGAATACATGATTAATCGGTTGTATGCATCAATAGGGCACAATGCTAGCTACAGTATAGATGGAAAGGAGTTTTTTATGCTGTTTATTTCATTTTGTTCGAATAGATAAGGCAACTCTTTTTAAAAGACAACTGGAAATTGCTGCCCAATGTCAATTTTGTTTCTGTGTACTACTTTTTCACCTTCACTTTGAAGTAGTTTATTTTGCTAAGAGTTCTGCTAAGAATTTTCAGTACCTGGAGCTATTTGTCTTTTGAAAGAAGGAAATATCTTTTAGCACCACCATCTCATTTCCTTTTTGTCTGTGACATTTTTAACTACTGTCCCCTCACTGAAAGCCTTCTTAAAACTCCTTAGACTTCTTAGCCTGTGTTCTTTTGAATCATGGAGGAGGTAAAAAAGAAGCAGTATTCTGTTTAATCTGGGCCCTTTCTTCATAGAGCATAGCATGCTCTGGAAGCTGAGCAATCTCATTATGGCTAATTCGGTGGGAGCTGAAGTGGCTCACTGAAGTGCACTGAACTGCAGCCTCAGCCCCAAAGTGGCGCATGAATGAGCTGCTGACATAGTTAGAGTAGAACATTAAGAATAAAAGGTTGAATCTCATTTTTTTCCTGCACCAGTTGTAATACTTGAATGTGTTTGTTAGGCTAAGTCATGTCAAATTTGGTAAATTAATTTTACCAAAGTAAATGACTAAATCAATTTTACTCATTGAAGGTAATAGAATAGAAAACTGTTAGGCTCTTCTGTGTAAGCTAGTGGTTTAAACTATATCTAGTAGGACTCAAGGATTGGATATGGTAAAACCTGAACTTGGTAGCTCAAAGATAGTACAGTGGATTGAGTTGATACTTTTATGGGAATGAGATCTTGCTCCTGAGTGACAACTTTCCGCTCAGAGCCCACCTGCCTATATTTAAAGCCAGGGCTCTTTTCTCCCTATGTTTATCTCCCTATAGTTTATCTCATTTTTACCTGTTGTTTCACTGACCACTCGCTCTGTCTCATAAGGTCTTTCTGCCCTCATTTATACCACTTCCCTCATTCTCACTACTATGAATACTTTCATGAATTGGCAAACTATCATATCTCATTGCTTCCTTCCCTGTCCAGGTTGTTGCTGAGAAGAGTCCTTATATTCTGAAATTACAATCCAATTATAATAAATTATGCAGAGGCAAAAAGACCAAAATTTGCCAAGCCAGTAGTACCCACAAACACCTTACATGCTGATATTGTCCATGCTGATTTCTGAAATTCTGAATTTCTTGAAGAAATCAAGAAACACCAAATATTTGAATTTTTTCAAGTGAAGTGTCAAGTGCTGACATGGTATAGTAATACCTAGGAGATCACTTCATATGAATTTCAATTCATCCAAGTCTTTCACATTGTAGAAGTTTTCATTACTCATTGAATCCACAGGAACTTGGGGTTACTGGCTTATAAAGTTCTTCATAATGAAAGACCAGTAAATAATTTATCTAAAGCAAGTAAGAAGTCATTAATATTATATATGCCAGGATGTCATGTGTAACAGGTATGTCTGTATTTAGCACCATGCTGTTATTGGTAGCCATGGAACCTGATCCTGTGTGGTGTTGCTCTGTTTTGATACCTCTTTCAGACCAGATTAAATAGATGAGGAAGGGTGCCAGTTTTATTTGACACAACCCAGGTTGCAAAATTAATGTGTAAACAGATCTATTATATAGCAAGTTGGAGTTGGTAAGTGAACAAAGACTTCAACGGTTTTGTCCCTTTTAATACTTTGTGAGTAACTGTGGTTTAGGTGAAACTGATAATAATTTCGTTGCAGAAATGTTTAAAAATTTGGTGGTTCCAAACTGGTAGTCATTGTAATACCTTGTTTTGACTCAAAAAAAAAAGTTGTCTTTTGTTCACGTCAAACCATTTAATAATTATCATATGTTAAACTTAAAACCTTTAAAGAGCTATGGTGGGGAAAGACATATGAGATGTTACCTTAAATTCTTTTTTTTTAATATCTTTCCTTCTTGTTGAAGTGTTTAGTGTAAATTTCTGAAATATTCATTGGTACCCTGGTTATGGTCAGTTCTTCTGCCTCAGAAGTGGAAGATTTAAGTTCTATAGCAGAGTGTCTTTCATTATAGCAAGAAAGGACTCTGAATGAAGTATAATAACTTCAAAGTTAAATGCCGTGCAAGCATACACAAACAGCTTCCTGGACTCTAATGTAAACTGAAAGGAAAGGACAAAGGAAATATAGTTGATAAACAAAACTTCCTCCTTTGCTTTTCTAGTCTAGTTGCAAATCCAGCCGAGAAATGTAAGGAGTTCCTTCAAAAAAACAATTTTTACATTTAGTTTTTCTAGATTTTTTAATTTTATTTTTACAGGTAATGGTCAAATGAGTCCCAAAATTTTTAATGGCTTCAGAATAACAAACAGTTCACTGGAAATGTTGCCCAGATATGTTCTGTACTCAACAACTGAGCTTTTATTTAATTTTATCTCATAACAATTACAAGAAATCTTGAATTAGGCTTTATAATAAGGAAAAAACAAGTTTGGTTTGATATGGAATGTTATAAATCTACCACATTCACTCTTCTGACTATTTGTTTTACAACTGGGAGGACCACGGCTGTAACTCAGAATAGCAGAGAACAGCTAACAGGCTTGAGAGTAACAAATGTCCTGGTAGAAAAGAGTGGGATAACTAAAGAATTATTTTAGCAATTTGAAGTGTGGAGGACAAGGGAAAGCTGATGATGAGGAAAGCTGAGGAAGAAGTCTGAAGATCAGATACCAGAATAGTTGCTATTTATAAGATGGTAGGGACTTGGAAAAAAAATAGAGGAATGTGAGCTGCTTCAGGGGTAACAGGAATAAGAGACAGAGGAAACAGAGACAAAATTTCTAGCCAAAGGCTATCAGAGAAGGAGCAGAGCAGAATAGGGGGAGTTTTCAGTCATACAGAAGCAAGGTAAAATGGCCATCATTGCATCACTGATTAACATTTTTGACAGTCATGACCTTAGTATTACAAGTCTTTTGTAAAATCACAGCAGTCTGGGTGTTAATAAAGCATTCCTCTTCAGTTTCATTGGTGCATAGGTTATGTATATGCATTTCTATTGTTTATTTACCAAGAATATGCAAAGCTGAATTCCTTAATTATGATGGTTATGACCTCTAGCTAATATAGTAATCATTGCTGCTAACATTAAGATTCAAGAATGATTTTCTGTTCACAAATACTTTTCACAGACAGACAGGCAGAAATTCCTGTTGATATACATGGACAATTATCAAAATAATGTTTTTTAGCAAATCTAGAGTTTGACATATCCGTACGAAAAAAAGCCAAAACATTTCAGATGATCTTAAAATAAATAGAGATATGTTTATAATATTATTCTTTGAAGTTAAGAACAGGAGAGTAAATACCAGTACAAATATTTCCCTGTGTAATCTAGTTACAGTGATATGCAAGGATTTAACATATAAGTCACCTCAGTTGCCAAAGTTTATAGTTCACCAAAAAAACCCAAAAGTATTGCATACATTCCATAGAAACCATTTGTGCAAGACAATGTTTATTTATTCAAATACTACTAAAATTGCAAAGGTGTCTGCCAGGAAGATAAAGCAGATACATTACAGAGAAGTAAAGCACAGTCAGATAATTTGACACCAAAAAGCAGTAGCTTTGTGGTTTGGCAAGGTGTAAGATAAAATGTTCTTTTACTTGTCAGGGACAACATGTTCAGGTTTTAGTGACACAAACAGCTCCTTTAATTTTCATCTTGTATATAGGTAAGCACACTTATACAGAATGGAGAGCCCTGAAGCTATAAATGCATAATGAACCAAACCTCAGAATATTTGTTCATGTCCCTACAGTTGCAAAATAGAATTATAACCTGCCTGGTTAGTACATATCTTGTGGAACAAGTGTAAAGTGTTTCTCAACACTTTTGCTGTCTGTTTTCTTCCTTTCTCCTATAACTTTGGTTCAGAAACAATCTGAATGTCTAGGAGAACTTGAGCAGATGTGAAGAAATGAGACCCTTCTACTCCAGCACCCCTGCACAGGTAACACTAGACACCAGGACAGAATTAGGCTCCTGGGGCCCTATCAGAATTCCCTCTCACCACCTGCATCCACTGAGCTAAATTTAAATACTCCTACTGAGTTCAGTGATACAGGATCAGCCTTTGTTGCCCCATGCCTCTGCCAAGGTAATATCCACCTGTGGTGTCAGTTTTGAGTCCTTAGTTCATTATACCAATTGTTCCAAATTGCTTCCATTCCATTCACAAGGAAATGGCAAGTATCCAGTTCTGTGGGAGGATGGGTGTTGTAGGGTTGTGCCTGTTGCCTCCCCCACTCTGGCACTCCACTCTGTTGCTGATACCCCTCTTACTATGATGACAGTTTTAGTTAAAGAGACCACAAATCTGTGCCTGCTAGTTGTACCTCAAATCCAAATTCACTGCTGCCCGTGTCTCTCCTCTGGGAGTCTAACCTTGGCATACTGCCAACCATTTTAAGACTCAAAATTAACTTACTTCAGCCCTATTCACAAGATCAATGAGTTCCCTCTCAAATATATTTTATGTGAAGCAGATTTGTGAAAAATGTTTCTTAAGCAGTGCAATTTCAATGCAGCTATTGTGGCAGTGCAAATGCATCGCCAGATCATTGTCTGGGGATGAGGTTGCTTGATCTATTATGCAGTCACAGCTACAAGAAACACACTATGCTCCTATTTATTCATTTTACCATTTGCAACTCACCTGATAAGTGTGTTTGCATGAAGTTGTCCATTTTTCCCTTTGGAATACTTTGTCGCAATTTTCCAACAATAATGACAAAATAGTCTGTTAATAACATGAATTGACAAGTTTCTTAGTAAGACCATTGTGTTCTCACCAATACCTAGCAAACAGAGAAGGCATGTTCTTAGTCCTGGCAAGTCACAGTTGCATTTTCATGTTCTTGAACAAGCAGAAATGAGACAGTTCTCCCAACCAGAGATTGAAAGAGTTTAATTCACTCAACAAGCAGAGGCAACATAAGAGTATTCATCAAAGCCAGGAGGATAAAGAGGAGACACAGTAGTTTTGAACTGCATTTAGCGTTCCAGTGTTTTGGTGAAGTTAAATATTGCTCAGGACATAACCTGAAATAAGAAGCAAGTTGTCATTGCTTGCCTCCTGACACATCTCGGATTAGTGGCTTTTTTTTAGACCTCTCATCTGTAGAACAGGTAACCTGCACACCTCGATGATTTTTAAGCTTGTCTTTTTGTTGTGTAATAGGACACTGCTAGTGCTTGGAGCCTGTCCTTCCCTCTCTTTGTGTTCCTCACTGTAAGCCCAGTTTCTTTCAGGGAGTGAAGAACAGCAGTGACCTGTTATAAAGTCTGGCACTTCACTAGCCTGTATCCTGCAGTGTTTAAGTACTTTAAAAAATGGGGCAGGCTTTAGAAAACAGCCTTCCAACTGATTTCATGCATCTAATAATAACCTCTTAGGCGAGGAACAGTGCATGTGCCTCACGCAAGTGATCAAACTGTCAAAGTAGACAGAGACATACAAGCTACAAGCTCAGAAAAACAGGTTTTTACAGGCTGTGGATAGGTTTTTGTTCTTTCCATCCTGGACAAAGGCATCAATTCAATATTGGGATGGCCATCATGGAGCGAAGAAGACAATTTTCTTCCCTGTGATTTTAGCATAAAAGGATTTAGGCAACTCTCACTATTCTCATTGAGGACTGGCCTGAGTATTTCTTGCATGTGATTTCATGGCTTATTTGCTTTTGTGCATTACTCAGTGGATGTCGGTGATAAGGTTGCACTTTCTGAGTGGTTAAATTTGTTAACATTAATAGCTAGAGATATGGAATGCTGTGCATTACTGTGATCATATTAGCTCTCGGAGCAAAACTTTCCTGAACAGAAATAGCAGTGTGCTTATCTGTCCTAAATCAAAACAGCCATCAGGCTTCCACTTAAAATTTCACTGATTCTACATCTGTATGCTAGTTTGGTCCAAGCCAAAGAACACTGTGCACGTTAGCATTTCACAACTTAGTAATCATTCTCAAACATTATAGGTTTCTGTAGAGACTGTTGGAATTAGATGAGTTGCTTTTCATAGGAGAAAAAACAGTTCTATTCAAAATACTAACAGAGAACTAACAGGAAAATATTAAAAAAAGAATGAGAAAATAAAAGATTGAGAGTATATTCCCATTTATCATAATCTCCTTTTTCCAAAGCTTTACATATATTAAATTTTTTGTGAAGCACTCATTGTGCTATGCTAGCAAAGGATGTCATAACATTAACATGCAAAATGACATAGAAGGTTCTTGCTGCTCAGTTCTTTCACTTGTTAAAACCTTCAGTGATACTATCAATCATTGTAGAAGCACTGCAGGGACCTGAGTTTTCATCTTGTTACATAGGTGAATGAAACATTAATTGTTTGATATCAGTGTATTATTTGGCAGTTTGAAGATTTTGGTTTTCCTGACAGCAGTTTATATGGGCTTCTGAGTTTCCCTTGTTCTGTAGAAGTATCAGTGAGAGGAAAATAAAGAGATGCAAGTCTAGGCAACCTTTTTCTTTCCTGAAACAAGAGCTCAAATAGGTTTATATTTAAGTTACAGAAAGAGTCCTCAATTATTTAATATTTCTTTTCTAATTTATTAAATCCCTGTCTTGTTCATTCAGATCAACTCCACTGGGATTCAGCAGTGTGTTATTGATCATAGCAAGCCCTGGACAGACAAAAAACAGCTCACCCAGTTTCAGTTAAAAATGTCTCTGTTACATGGAATTGCATCTTTTCTTAATTTATGGCAATTCAGGTGACCGGCAGTTAGAAAAACTAAATAAGGTTGCTAGAACAAATGAAAAGTATTTTACTTTTGCCTGATGATATTCATACAGCAGATTCATGTCACTTAATTAGCCACTTAATTGACATGAGGTATACCAGTGAGAATGAGAAATTATATCACTGATTCCAGCGATATCACTAATCACTAGAAATATCACTAATTTTAGTGATATTCCAATGATGAACCTGAACATTGTGTTTTGAACATTGTTGTCTACTACTCATAAGAAGCCTTCCAGATTTAATCTGTTTCAAGTTCACAGAATGAAGTTCAATGACCCATTTAGAGCAAAAATCTCATACTCTTTTTACAGCTCAGCAGTAACCCCTGATATGAAAGCTCCCACGATGTGTGGAAAGGACATTTGTGGGATAGGGGATACTCTCCTCATCTAAAAGATTTGTAGTAGTGAGCTGTGTTATAACTTCACTGCAGCCAATAGCGTAGTTAATAATAGTTAAAACCTGATCTGATTCTGGTGCTGAATTTCCTGTGGTTCTGCTACTTCCTGGCAGTGTTCAAACTCTTTCAGTTTACCTTGCAGATCTCAGGCCACAGTTGCATCCTGATACCAAAACTGAACCATTTGTAAATCGAAATATACTGCCTTCTATTTCTTGTCATGGAAAGAAATTCCAGAGGAGGAACAATATTCATAAACTGAACTTTGCCAGAATATTTTTTTTATTAAACATTACAATAAAAGTCTGTAACATTACACTGAATTTACCATACCAAGCATGTATATAAATTCAATAGAAGACATTGTCAATTTGGCAGTGTTTCATCAGACATCTTAGTTATCTGATTGCATTAATGCTACATATCCCAACTTTCCTTGTTCTGGTTATATCTCTCCCTGTTGGAATCCAAGCCCTGGAGTCAAATTAGAAAATTTCTCTACTCTTTGAAATTGTTGGATCAAAGAAATGAGTGACATCTCTGATCTCTGAGAATAGAAAAGCACACGCTTTGGTAAGATCTTACTCACTGTTAAGAAATCGTGACTGGAGACATAACACATGGTTTAAACAGAGTTAGGGCCAGAACCATGAAGTCCAGAGCTCAAATCTCATCTGCAACTGACCTAATGTGATTCCTGGTGTTAGTGTTCACATTCAGTCCCACACTGAAAACTGCAGATCCAACTTTTCTGTGCTTTTCTGAGCCTCTCATGCCAATCTATTTTTTTTTTTTTGCTGGGTTCCTCATCCATTGCCATCACGTCAAATGAAAAAAATACTGCCTTTAATCAAATGAAACAGCATCATTAGCTGGTTCAGAAAACTCCTCAGGCATTAAGGAGATGCTGTGAAGCCAAGTGCTCTCTCTTAACTGTTACATTCAGACTGCTGGGAGAAAAGTGATTATCTGCAGCGTAGTGCATCCCAAAATGCAAACAGTAAATCAGTCCCCATACGTTTGGGCATGCTGGAGCTGCCATTAACTGGGACGCAGACGGGGAGCTGTAACCCGTGTAAGAGATGCCCTCCACTGCCCTCGGGAGCGTCCGTGGGCCGGAGGCGCCTGTGCCCGGCTCGGCATTGCCACCTCCCGGCCCAGCCCCGGCACTCTGGCCCGAGATTCTGCTGGAACACCAGCCCCAATTCGTTTCCAAACAGCCGAGAGCTGTCACAGGCACTTCGAGCTTCCCGGTAGTGCTGCAGGGCGTTTTTTGCTTTACTCTGGCCCTGTAGGGAAGCCTGGATAGCAATAAAAGATGGGGTGCAATGGCACTGGGGATCATTGCATGAAAACCTGTGTGCAACAATATAAAGGTGCTTTCATATATGTGACATGTGTGGATTGATGTATGACACTGCAGGTCATCACTGTGTTTTCAATTCTAAGCTAGGCTGAGGACCCGTTGTTGCACCAGGGATGTCCTTACCCATCCACCTCATTGGCACTACATTGGCACAGCACTGGCTGACTTCTGACCAAAGTTCAGTATTTCTGTACTAGCACACAGAACAAATGAGAATTGACCTAAAGCCTCGTTTTCCTTGCCCATTCTTGATTTATCTCACCTTTCTATATAACCAATAGTTTGTAAGCACATGTGATGTTTCTTCATCGCAAAGCTAGGCTTAAGACATACATTCATTTAGCAGATGAGTTAGAGCTAATGCCTTCTTACCACACCTCTTATCCTAGGATTTGTTATTGCCTCTGTGCCAGATATCACTGGTGGAATGGCACTCCTCAACCACGTCAGTGCAAAGTCCGATGGCTTAACTTAAGCTGTTGCGCAAGGCGGTTCAAGCTAAGCTGCAGTGTATTGCATGGACTGTAGAAAATGCCCATATATTTTCTTCCATCAGCAAAACTGAGAGGGGCTCACATTCAGAGGGTAGCAGACAGCTGGGAGCTGTAGCATTGTGAATCTCTGATATTTTTTCTGTGAATATTTTGTCTGGGACTCCTACCATCCATTTCACTGGGCACTTTTAACAAAAGTGTACTTAGAACTTGGTCTTATTATAGTGCGGTGAAAGACTCATACTTTCATTTAAGTATTCCTCAACTTGCTGGGTATGAAACATCTTAACATTAAATTTAGAAAATGCACCCTCCCCTTACAGTTTTAAAGATTCTATTTAAGTCTCAGCAGTACATCAAAACATTCATGTGTTGACTAGTTAATAAATACAACAAAACTAGAAGAAAATATTATATAGTTAGCATTATGTAGCTTTTCATCTGTGGGATGAATATGCCCAACTATACAGCAGTCAAGAAACCATTTTAATTAGAACTTAAATTAGACTTTTTAGACCTGTGAAGAAGAAGATGGCAAAAATAGGCCAAAAGATACCACCAACTGCAGAGAAACTCATCATGCACCACCAATGTCCTAGCAAAACCAAAAATCTCTAGCATGACCACAACGGAGAAAGAAAGCGTTGCAAGCTCTAGCATAGAAAGAGTGCTTATGTGAGGGCTTCAGATTAGCAGGCATGAAGAGTGTTTCTACATATTTGAACATCTCAAGAAGACATATAAGACAGAGGAAAACCTGAACTTTCAGGAGCATTTTAGATTTCCTGCATCAGTAACTTTATGCACAGTTTTCCAAAGGAAAAATTTGATGAAAATTTTGTAAGATCTTATAGCAAAGCTAAGGTTAGTTTTTGGATGCTTTTTCCCTCTGGGTAAATAGTACATGTCAGTCTTCAGGACTGGCAGCTCAGCACTTTCACCACCTTTCCATGAAGATAAATTAAAATGTTAAAAAAAAAGCCCATGTTTATGCTGTTTCTGAAATAGAGCAGAAATCACAGTGCTAATTGAAAGGCAAACTTCTCAGACCTTGTTTTTTTCTATTTGCAGGTCATGAACTGAAATTTAACTAAATCCAAAGAGCTGACTGGATAAAAGGGACAACATTTGGGGTCCTACAGATCATGCAACAATTATTGTGAGGTCAATAGCTGTAATATGGATACTGACTTTTGAGTTATTTTTTCAGTTAGTCATCTGAGTGATATGAAACTAAATGTCTGGGCTGGTTCTGACTAATGTGTGTATCACCGTAATTATCAGGGCATTTTGGCATATTTTTTCTTGCTATAGGATCGTCTCAGAGTCAAGCATGCAAGCCAGAAGGCAACATCTTTCCTTCTATGAAGACTACTGGCATATAACTGCACTATTTTAGTTCTACATTATGGCTGGAGATGTTTTCAGACTTTTCTCTTTATTGAACGATGAAACGCTTCATTCAGCTCGGGAAAATGACCGATCTTGGCAATTGCTTACAGCACAGAGAGCAAGCAGCCGCTCATTCTTTTTTTTTTTTCCTGCAACTCTGCTGCTCGTCCAGCAGGGGGAGATGCAGGAACAAGGAGCCAGTTTCTCTCAACGTCTAAAGAAAAAGACCTGGGATCATTTGTCAGGACAGTTCTCCTTTGTCTAAGCTACTGTACAACAGGTCAAATACAAGACATTTATGAGACACTTATTTACTATCTTAGTTTAGTCTTCGTTTTGCAGAGGAGTAAAAGGTCTATCAAGTAATTAGACAGTGTTTTCCAGGCCCTGGTATTGAGTGCTCATCAATAGTAAATCTTCTGAGTTTCAGCTGTCAGTCATTAATAACTGAGTACATGTTTAAGCTGTGCAACTCTAGGTAAAAGAGACATAAATGTGGCTGAAAGGGAAAGTATAGATTTGTTTAGCTTTTTATTACTTAGTGCAGTATTTTCAAACAAACAATAGTGGAACTAAGCAAAGGAAATTGAAATGGCAGCCTAAATTAATTGACTATGCAAGATAATAGCTATTTAACTATGGATAAAAGGAAGTTTAGCTATCTATTCAGCATGTAATTTTTCCTGTACCTTACCAGTGTGTTGGTCTGTTTCATTACTAAAATGTATTCATCATGCTGTTGTATCTTGGCCTATAGCATCGCTCTTCTTCAAGGAAGTTTGTTTCTTATTATTCATTTATCTTACCATAGTACTCTGTCAGGATCAGATCATGTGAACATTCCCTGTGTGCGTTTGATTTCATTCCTACACTTGTGCCCACAAACACTGTTGTACTTTTGGGGTACCAGGATTGCAAGTAGATGCAGGAAACGATGGCAGCAAATAGACAACTTACCTGCTCTAAGTAAAGCAAGTACAGAGCTCTGTATGATTTTGGCTTTACTCATGCCCAGTTTATCCAGTAACTTCCATCTGTTTAGGTTTTGCTGGCTGGTTTGGTCATTATCTTTGGTCTTCATATCTCTTTCTCAAACTGTGCATTGTCATGATGATCTTTTCCCCCTCTCTCATTAGGTATTTGTTAGACCAAGACATACTACCTTTCATTTACCAAACTGGACACTGTAATAAACCAGAAAATATCTGGCCAAGTCCTGAAAGCATTTGACATTCATGCACAAGGAATTAATATAAAGTTATTTGACACCCCAATAACTGTATACTTACACTGTGCTTTTTGTCTTAATCCCCTTTATAAATGCTCTGTGTGCAGCTCTGGTAGAGCTTCGCATTCTGACATAGGCTGTCACACTACGACTTCTTTAGTTAGGTGTGCATTTAAACTGTGAAGCAGAAGCAGCCTTCAGGCTGGGTAGAAAATATCTAAATCTTTACTTATCAAAGTTTGGGTTTAGATATGAGTCCAGACTTCACAGCTAGCACTGCCTCTGAAATAGTCTTTTTCGGGTGGTTTGCTCAATGCTCCCTCAAAACTCCAGAGCTATGCTCATGGAAGTCCACGACACTTTGCAGAATATGCTAATTAACAGTCATATTCTCCTTATGCTCTTCTGCCTACTGGTTATATCAGCCTGATAAGCTCCTAAATACAGATAGAAAAGTAGCAGAGGTGAGGCTTGTCTTATCTGCCTACTTCATCACATGGTCAAAGGATACATTAGCAACCACTTCACTGGGGATAAATATATGCCACACACAGAGTTGTTGCACTCAGGTTGGGACAGACAAATCTCCTTTTCAAAGAATGGGTGAGGCAAAGCCAGAGCTTGTTCTGGAAGCTTTCCATGCCAGACTAGGCGATAATGTCAGATCCACTCTTTTCTTTAATCAAAAGGGTGAACTTTTATCATGTGTCACTGTGGACATGTTTATTTGTTTAGAGCTACTTGATCAGGTGGAAACAGGACATGGTCACAAGGGATAACCACAGAGCAGCCAGGCTGGGAGATGTCCTTGTAGAGCTGTGCGAGTCTTGAACTGAAAAGGAAGAAAATAGGAGACGAGCTGCCTCTGCCTCAACAGGCAGGATCACCACGGTTCTGGAGGAGGAGATGATGTAAGGAGGCTGCAGCTGCACATATGCCATGCTGGGGGCGGTTCTAGGAACTTCCCCATCTCTGCCTGCCTAAGATCCTGATAAGTATAAAATATTGTGAAATTGTAGTAGATGTTTGTGTTTAAGTAGGAAACTGAAGATCTAGTGCATTTGGCATCTTTTTTTCCTAACGTTTCTGGTAATTTTTAGGCGAGAATCCTGGGCTGGAAACAGGTAGATCTTGAGGTGTAAATCTGGTGCAGTTGCATCCTGATAACTGCATGAGCTCACACGCAGACTGTGCATGAAATGCTGGCATTTGAAAATATGAAAGGGGGAAAAAAAGTGGATCTACATTTGATACTATTGTGAAGGATTTGCTCTGCTTCTGAAGATTGCCTTACATCTGCGCTTTTTTAAAGTCAGGGCAACTAAATTTTTTTCCAGTTTCTCTGCCAGAGCTAATGTGCCTAGGGAAATGCAGGGACTCAGTCCTACTTCAAAGCCCAGTTGAGACCCAGGGATGAATGTGCACCATTATCTTCCTTACACTCATTTTTCTGGGAGCTCTTCCTTTGTTTACTCTCTCCTGAAACAACACTTATCTGCCACCCTGTTCAGACTGCAAAGAAAGTGATTTTCATCACTTGTATTTTTTTAGCTATCACCTTATCTCCAGCCTGAAAGGTGGGATAAGTTGTGTCTTCATTTGAGTATAGCTCCAGGCTTCCACTTAAAACATTACAGACAAGATGGTTTAGGGTCTAGTAAGAGCAGTGATCCTGCTCTGTGGATTTAACTTTGAAATGTGTAGATTTAAAAAGTCCACTTCTGTAACATAGTTATTTGTTAGATTTTAATGATGCTTGCTATTAACAAAAACCTTAAAATGCACCTAACAGCAATAATCACTACTGAACTTTCAGCTGCATTGTTTGTGCATCATTTGTATTGACATGCCTCCTCTTTTTTTTGCCACAAAACTAGCAAACCACTCCTTTCTAATGTGAAGAGAAGGCAGAACATTAATTGTTTGAGAGGAACTTGAGGATAACAATGACAGTGATCCCCAGGATGCTTTTAGTGATCCTGAAAGCTGAGCATCAAAGCATTTGCCTTTGTTTCACATTCTCACAAAGCAAATCTATAGAGGTAATTGATGAATGTAATTTTTCCCCCTTCTTGTGCTGCAAGGAGTGTTCTGAGTTTCTGCTATTGTCCCTATGCCTGATGCCTGTCCCTGCTACTTATTGCTTTTGTTGGCAGATCACACATGCTTCGTGTTGCCACACAACTCCTTGCCCTTTAGAAAATCCTTTAACTCCACTTTCTCCTCTGATAGTACGGCAGTGTGCCAGCAGCTCCTCACTTTTCATACTTAAAGCATCTAGGTTGTGTAAGAGGCTCAATATTGGATGCCACTGCTTTGGAGGGTTCTTTGTCTTGGCTTTTAATATAGGAGAGCACAATCTGGATGTGGCAGAAAAGGCAGGGTTCAGAACTGTTTTCCAAAGCAGTCATTACAAGTCAGACCCACTACACTAGGTCAATGAGTAAACTATCCATGCCTCTCTATACCTGTCATGGCAAAAATACACTGGTGTGCAGCTGATCCCATTAGCATCACTACTTTAGCCCAAATTCCAGTTGTTTGGGCTTTTAACCAAGCATTAACTTGAAGGTCCCCAGTGATTGTGGCATTACAGGGGGAGATTTCTACAGATGTAAATCCTCCCCAAATTCCTCAGAGGCAGAGAGTGCCCACCTTCCTAATCTCTTCCTTTCCAGTTCAAGAAGAGGTAGTTAGAAATTAGAAGTTGTGAAACTGTAGACCAACTACCACCCCCATCTGCTGAAGAACAGAGAATTCAGGAAACCAATGGCAGTGACCAGACCCACTCAATGGGAAAAGATTTGCAGAAAAAAAAAAAAGGGAAAAAGAAGGACCCCTATTTATCTTGTCCAGAATTGACCAAGCAGCTATATACCCCCTTTTGGGGCCATACATGATTGGGATGGCAGGAGTAAGCTCCGTGGTTTCAGAGTTGAAAGTCTTATTGGCTAGCAGAAGCTTTGATGGTAGAAAATGTAGTGTCTGTGCTTCCTTAAACCAACTTCAGTGAATCCGGCCCTTCGTTGCTTGTAATATTCAGGTGATCTAGATTTTGCTGTTCTGTTCTCCAGATCTGTATTCCATGACAAAAAATGAAAGTTACACTTCATGACCTTTTTCCTGTGCATCGTGAATTTGAAATTACCACTAAAGTAGACCCAGGAACATCCGTGTTAGTTCATCCCAATTAATTAGCATATATATCTGTATATGCTTCCCCTACGTGTCACTATGGTCTTCCTTTGAAGTCTTGGACTCAAACTAGTACTGCACTGATTTCTAAAGGCTTTGTGATACATAAAGGAGTTGCTAATGATGCCAAATACACTAGTAAATACTGGATTTCACAACGTAGAAGAGGTAGGCTGAGACAGGTTTCCATTCAAATGCATCATTCAAATGTGTCCTTGGGAAGCAGGAGAAGCTTTTCATTTGAAGAATCAAAGTGAATCTGTCCAGTGAGTTTATACAAGCCAGAGACCAAATATCTGCACTTCACTTTGCTCTCAGAAATCTGCAGGTTCTGGTGCTCGTGAAGCTGAAGACCTGCATTATGTAACTCTCATCACAGTTTTCAATGGATTTCTCTTAATATATGAGCTTCCCTATATATCCCAATATCAGACAAAAGAGCCATTCTTCAACAATGTCAGAGAATGAGATGGGTATTAGTATTATTTCACCAGTCTACTATATGCCTGGATAAGAATTTTATTACCAGTAAAGTTTTGAAATTAATTTGCAAGACAGAATTAACCTAAACAGAGAAAGTTGAACTGTACATTTTTCTACATACTAGCTCAACCCTGCAGAGCTCCAGAAATGTTGTATTGGACCTATTTTTAATTTCACCTCCTCTTTCTTCACGGATATGGCATCTGCTACAAGAGTTGTGCTTGTCGCTACTTGTGTCCTTAAGGGTTCTGAATTCTCATTGTGTTTAAACATACTGCCTGGATTCAGCCAGGATTGGAGGAATGCAAGAAAAGAGAAGCAGCTGGGCAGAGAGGGAAGCAAGGGTTGACAGTGCTTCTGCACTGCTCATTGTAGTCAAAAAGGGGATGGAAGAAAGAGCTGATCATCCCTTAGGTTGTGTTTCCAAGGACATTTCTCCTGGTGAACTGTGCTGGTGCAGGCAGCTCCCTCATCTTTTAGGTCCTCCTTCCCACAACCATACAGTCCCATCAGTTATGCCTGCAAACCTTAAATTTTCTATGGGGGCTGGAAAGTAGCCAGAAATTAAAAACGTGGGATAAAATGCTTTTGTTGGCAGTGCTACTGAAAAAAAGACCCATGGAACCCCAGGCTTACAGTGGTACCTGGGCAGCTGCAGATCTGGAAGAGGCTGGTGTGCTTTTTATCTCAGACTCCTTGCTCTGTGAAAGGTGGACAGATGGTGAGTGTTTATCTCTAACAAAGTGAATATTTGGCTGCCTCTTCTGTTGGATTTTTTGACTACTTTATACCATCTTAGGAGCTCATACAAATCTGGCCAGTTCTTGAAAATAAGTAAGCCACTCTAAGTCAAAATTCAGGAATATTCAGTCAGAATTATGCTATGACAGAATTTCACAACATTGGATCACAGCCCTGTAAGCAAGGAAAGACTGTTAAGCTACTGTTTGCTGTACTGTTATGCCAGATGAGGAAACCAGAAGTGCTTATACACATCACTCAAGAATGGGTGGAAGCACTCATTTAGCAAAGTTCCCACTAACTGCGTGTGACCAGGAGAGATACCTTGAGGCAGGGAAAGATTCTCATCTCTCTATGTACATTTCACAGAATCACAGAATCAACTAGGTTGGAAAAGACCTCTGAGATCATTGAGTCAAACCTATGACCTAACCACACCTTGTCAACCTCACCGTGACACTAAGTGCCACATCCAGCCTTTTCTTAAACACCTCCAGGGACAGTGACTCTACCACCTCCCTGGGCAGCCCATTCCAGTGCTCAATAATTCTTTCTGTGAAGAACTTCTTCCTAACATCCTACCTAAACCTCCCCTGGCACAGCTTAAGACCGTGCCTTCTTGTCCTACTGCTGGTTGCCTGGGAGAAGAGACCAACCCCCACCTGGCTACAACCTCCTTTCAGGGAGTTGTAGAGAGTGATGAGGTCTCCCCTGAGCCTCCTCTTCTCCTGGCTAAACTCCAGCTCCCTCAGCGTCTTGTCATAGGACTTGTGCTCCAGTCCCTTCACCAACTTTGTTGCCCTTCTCTGGACCCGCTCCAGCACCTCAGCATCCTTCCTGAACTGAGGGGCCCAGAACTGGACACAGCACTCCAGGTGTGGCCTCACCAGTGCTGAGAACAGGGGAAGAATCACTTCCCTGGTCCTGCTGGCAACACTGTTCTTATACAGGCCAGGATCCATTGGCCTTCTTGGCCACCTGGGCACACTACTGGCTCATGTTCAGCCTGCTGTCAGTCAGAACCCCCAGGCCCCTTTCTGCCTGGCTGCTCTCCAGCCACTCTGTCCCCAAACTGTAGTGCTCCATGGGGTTATTGTGGCCAAAGTACAGGACCCGGCACTTGGCCTTGTCGAACCTCATACCGTTGGATTTGGCCCATCTGTCCATCCTGTCAAGATCCTTCTGCAGAGCCCTCCTACCCTGCAGCAGATCAACATTCCCCCCTAACTTGGTGTCACCTGCAAATTTGCTAATGGTAGACTTGATGCCCTCTTCCACATCATCAATAAAGACATTAAATAGAACTGGGCCCAACACTGATCCCTGGGGGACACCACTAGTGACCGGTCGCCAAGCGGATGCAGCACCACTCACCACCACTCTGGGCCTGGCCATCCAGCCAGTTCTTAACCCAGTGGAGAATGCACCTGCCCAAGCTGTGGGTTGCCAGCTTTTCCAGGAGTATGCTATGAGAGAGTGCAGGGGATGAACCTCATCCAGGGAAAACGTGTCTGAGCATGCTGTCTTCCCTGCCAGGTAAGTATTTGATGCGTCTTCTACATGTTCTTTTTTCTAAAATGGCCCCACCTGCACGTGATCACCTGATGTGGCTTAGCAGGAGAATCCATGCAGCCTTTGTGATGTGCTATAATGTACAACAGTAGCAATGCTGAAGTTCTGGGTTAATGTGGATGTTCCCCCAGTACTCAGGTTCATTTTGTCTTGCTAGGACATCTTCCCCAGTAGCCAGTGGTGACTGAACTACCAAAACTGAATGATAGCTGCTGCCCAAACTGCAATCAAACCAACAATTTCCAGGAAAAGCATACTGTTCTGAGCAATCAGATTCCAAAGTTCAGGAAGAATTATCATTATCTGTGAGACCTTCACACTGAGGCATATGGCATTTTTTTAGGGTTACCAGCATGGTTTTCTGCCATTCAAGACTTCCCAAGCCTTCCATTTTATGGATAACCTAATTTACTATATATGGGGAGAAAAGGCACAGAATTTCTGGACCTGTGTTTCCTGACAGTGATAGACTTGGCACATGTTCTTTTTCCATTAAACTACATCATTAGCTTTATTTATCTTCTCAGTTTTGTATAGAATGTTGCAGGATTTGTTAAAAGGCCTTTGCTACTCTGCTGGATCTGTGGAATCCATACTAGAGCTGACTTTGAATAGCTCACTTGTCTTCATTCACAGTCTGTCTTTCAACAACCAGCACAAAAGAAAAAAAGCCAAGTGATGCTACTGGTTAGAAGTTTCCCCTATTGTTCATAAAAAATAAGCACATCTTTAGTTTAAAGCCAGCTGAGAGTTTTGAGGAGAGTGGATACGGTCTGCAAAGCCCTAATTAAAAAAAAAAAAAAAA
>NW_021938789.1:18035450-18045416 GCF_001715985.3 Manacus vitellinus | reverse complement strand
AAAAAAGGTTAAAAAAAAAAGGTGTAACAGTATAATTTTTACAGATGTCAGAAGGGATTTAGGAAAGGTGCCCTAGGTCTTATGTTTTAATGCCACTGAAGTTTCCCCAAATACTTTACAAATGCTTGCTATTGCTGATGAATTCGACACTATTGTTCAATACAATGATGTGTTTGCAACACTGGAAAGTAATGTTTTTCTACAATGAAAGGGGTTTTTTTGCATAGCTGTATTTCCAGTCTTTGATGGGGGCGAAGTGATCTATACCCAGTCAGTGCTTTGGAGTGCTTTAAAAAATGTTTAAAAAAAGAGAAATAAAAATCTTCTAGATTTCCTATATATTAGATCCCCTTTATTGCCTTGCAAGATGCCAAGAATCTAAACAAAAACCTGCCTATCTATGAAGAGAGTTGTCAGGCCAAAGAGGGTCTCATTGAGCTTTTGTTCACCTGTTTGGTTTGTCTGAAGCCTTTCATGCAAGTCGTATTTCTGAATTCTGTTGTTCATGTTTTATGGGAATGGCTATCTGGTTGTACTGGTTATGAGGAATGCCTGCAGACAAAAGACCAAAAAGTGATCATTTTAAAGGCTTTTGTAAAGGAACTACTCTGAGATCTAGCCCTAGTTGACCACAATCCTTTAAATTTGGGGCTTGAGGCTCAGCGTATCCTGTGCTGTTCCTGCTCTGTTTGGGAAAGCACAAAGGCTGGAGTTCTGTCTCTTTCCACCCTTGCTTCCAGGGATTAGCACTTACCAGCAGTAACTAACCACAGAGGTCTTGCGGAGAAGCCGAACCCTGCAAGCACAATTTTCGTTTACAGCACAACACCTGCTATGGCAAAGTAGCACAGCACTCTTGGTTTCAATTGCCATGTCACCCAAATGAGTTATGTCACTATTATGATATGACTCATTATGAGGAAGACAAGGTTATTTCCCTGTAACTTGGAGCCTGTGAGTTATATTGTTTCTGCATACCACTATTAAGTCCAATTTAATCGACTTGCCTTAAATAGCCATGCAGGGAGGGTTTTTGAACAGTTTTCTGTTAAATACAAAGGGTTTAAATTTGAAGGGTGTTCCCTGGTCTTGGCATTACGTTGTCAGAGTTCATATTCCTCTAAAGAGCTCATATTCAAAGGCATCTGCTGCTTCTGAGCAGCTCTGCATTGCCATCAAAGTAATACTCCAGTTCTGATATGCACTCTTAAAATCAGATGGGGTCAGGGGCAGGAAGAGTGCTTTTAACTCTGTATCAGCCTCTTCCAGTTCTTCCCTGAAAGCTTTTTCCAGCTCAGAGCAGGAAAACATGAGGCCAGAGGCCTGTCCTACCATTTCGTATGGCTACACTGTGGAGTTCATGGGATGATGCCATGGGGGTTCCCCTGAGATGAGGGCTGCTGTGTGGCCTGACAGAGGGTTTGAAGAGATATTTAGACCCTTAATAACAGAAGAGCTCCCTTGTCCTGGTGTAAGGGACAGAAGGAGATAACAGTATCATCCCCAGGAGCTCCTCATTAGCCTCCTTCTGGCCCTGGCCAAACTGGTCACACAAGCCACCAGGAGGAGAAAACTGTGTGAGCACCATGGTGGCCTGTGTCCTCACCTAGTTCTCTCTCTTCTCTGTGCAGAGCACACTTGTCATGGCCACTGCCTCTCTGGACAGCTTCGAGGAGTGGTGGGTGCTCTCAGGGATGCTCTGCTTGGTTTCTCCCTCCAGTCTTCTGCAGATAAATTTTTGAGCTTGTAACTTTTGTACCCTTTCCTGGTTTTTTCCATTTTTTGTCCCATAGAATCCATTTTGGTTTGTGTTTTTGTGGGTTTGGTTTTTGGTTTGATGGGGTTTTTTGTTTGATTTTTTGTTGGGTTGGTTTTTTCTTCAGGCCTTTCTCTTCTCGGAAGGGCTTGAAGGTTTCGCTAGTGCCAGGAGCCAATCAAATGATCTGCTGTCCTTGGGGCAGCCAGTGGTTACTTGGAGAACTTGGGAGCTTGGCGGTCACCCAAGAGGTCTAACCTACCTGGAGATAAGGTGCTGGGCTCCCAGGATTGGCAAGAGACCAGAGTGTGGTAAAAGCTCAATCGCCCCATCAAGCTGGAGGGTTGGGAGCTCTGCTTGCTCTGGTAGAAAGGGGAGAAAATGTCTGGGCTGTGCCTGCTGTTTCCCCTTCACCAGGGTGAATGAGCCTCATTTCTAAGAGCTTTTGTTTTCTCAGGCTTTTATTTTCTTCATAAAGCCATACTTTCCTCTTTCTCTTGATTTTACCAGTTGCTGTTCTGTATTGCTTTTTTGAAACTCAATAGTTCTGTCAGAAGTTTTACATCCCAGTACAAGCACGTTTTGTGTTTCCTAGTAACTGTTTTGGTGAGCAGTGTGGGGAAGAACATAGGAATTTTCACACAGGCAACTGTTTTCTGGGTTTTCCTGACATTGGTAATGGCTGGGATTTGGCCCATTGTTTCAAACCCCCAGGCTGGGACATATGGAAGAAAATCATAGCAGAAGGTTTTTTCCAGAATACTTTTCTCTTTAAGTAACACAAGTGAGGTCAGCTCCCAGACATGATGTTTGTGTAAGTGAAGACAACCAGCCCAGCTGAGGAGTTTGCACCAGAGATGTCAAGTTAAGCTACAAGGAGTTTATCTGGACATTTTCAGACTGCTGAACCTTGGGAAGAAAATTTCCCATGCAAAGTGTTTGAGACTCTTAATCTCAGATGGTACTGCTGGATGTTGATGTTCTTCAGAACATCTGAAACTGCTTGGGGATGGAGAATATATCTGCAAATAGCTAGCAGTCATGTTTGTGCTGGGGTTTCAGTTCTTGTAGCAACCACACGTGCAAGTGGAGTGTAACTTTCACCAGTGCTGCACACAGGAGTTCAACTGGTGCATGTCTTTGGAAAGACCTCACAGTTAAATATGTACCTAACTCTACACTATTACAGTGTTTTTAAATATAGGATGGGATTATATAAATGAACAACTTTACTCAGCAGTTTTCTGCAAATAATAGCCACTTTATTAAAAAAATTCCAGATCAGCTTACAGCTTAAACCCAGTCTCTGACAACCATTTTTAATGAGAAACCTCTACTTTTCAGGGAATGGGACTTGTGCAAAATATTAAAAGATCAAGCCTGTGGTTGACATACTTTTTAAAGATCTTTAAAATTAGATAGCTCAAATATTCTTGTGGAGTGACAGTTTAAACAGCTCTTTGCTCTCATTAGGAAGGTGTCATTTTTTGAGTGTCAGAGCCTCTGACCAAGGTAGTTTGTAACAGTTGAAGTATTTCTTTACCAGCATAGTTTATAACAGTAGTACCTAAGAAAAATAGTGTATTGGTAGTATACGATCTAACAGTAAGCAAAAAATTATTTTGACAGTCTAATTGCCAAGCCACTGGCTTTTTCTTGCACAGGCTGAGTCATTAATTTTGCACTTCTTACAACATAGCTAAGCTGGCAAGAACTTTAAACACCATCTGTGCCTGTGCTTACTTAACAGATAGAGTAGAAGCATCAGAAAATTCTGTGAATATAAAAAAAAGCAAAACAAAGTTATTCAGGTGTGATTCAAAATATGTAATAGCAGTCCCTTTGCCAGTGTGCTTTCCCTCAGTCAGTCTTCATTACAAACATTTGCAAGAAAATGTAGGTACTTGGTCCTCATTTTGTCATGAAAGCAAATGACTTGGATGAAGCAGGCTGTAGAATGGCTGTGTTTTTGGTAATTCCAATATAAAAGGTCCTTTAATCCTTCTGCAGGGGCAGCTTGGCCAGCCTGGGGAGACCTGCATCCCCTCTACAAGCTTCCAAGCCCAGAGTGGCTGCCAACGTGCAGAGGGGTGCAAAGCAGCTGTCATGCAGGCATAGGTTCACTGGCACAAGGTGCTCATCTGTCACTCAGCCACAATGACAGATGAAGAAAAGCCTGAAGATTGTTCTTCCTCCACCATCCTCCACCTCCAAAAGGAATTTCTTTGGCAGGTCTGGTTATTTCATCCAGGCATTAAATAGCTTTGCTTTATCATCTTCCCATTACTGCCAAAAGCTCTGAGTACTCTTGTGTGTCAAAAACCAGCTTTGCTTTTAACTTCAGATAAATAAAATCAAATTTTATCATTACATATCATTACAATCATTACAACTTTAAAAAAAAAGCTTAAAACCTGTGAGCTGAAGACTTATTCATTTTTTTTAAAATAACTTCTCCAGTTGAAAGGAGTTTAAAAAGCTTCTGTGTTTATACAGGTACCTACAATCTCTCCATTGCTTAACTTAGCATTTTTGTAAATAAATGGAGAAGACATTAATTTCTTCACACACAAAGACTCATGGTGCTGTATGGTTGCAATATCAGCAGGGACAAATTTTTCTGGCTTCACAAAACAAAGCCATCCATATAAGCTATAGCTTAGAAACCTGACTGCACTTCATGCTCTTTCTGTTTTCCAGCAAAGATTCATTCCTGGAAACATCTTGTTCTTGGAATAATCCTGGCAGACAAAGAGACGAAAATGGCCATTTTTTAGCTGCTTTTCTTTGATGGTCTTAGGCTTAGCAGGTTGCTTGTGCTACTGTGTACCAGGCCTTCCCCTGAGGGCCTTAGCAGTGGGTGCATTGTTGGTAACTGCAGAGTTTTGAATCCATAATTTTCTTCTGAATTTTTCAGAAGCAAAATATATTACTCTTCTCTCAGCTTTTCCCCTTGAAGTCTATGTAAAATTAGAAGCTAATTCACAAATGTAGCTCTTCCATAGTAAAGAACAAAACTCCCTTTTGAGCAGAACTTGAAACCATGTTAGTATTGCTGTATTTTATCCCTCAGACCACTTTTGTTAACTAATAAGTAATTTTAAGATAGTTTACTTCAAAACTTAAATACTAGGTTATTACAGTGCCTGCATACTGCAGGCTTATAAGCAACAGCTAAAATATGCTTCTGATCATACTCTGTAGTGAGTATATAAGGCTGACCATGTAATATTAGGTCTCATATAACATAGGTCTCCTAAGCTTTATGGACATAATCTTCCATTTTGCTTATAAATTAATAATAATAATGATGGTTTGGGCTTTTAATCTTCTGTGTTCTTCTGTTTGAGAACTAGGACAGCAGATAAATGTATGAGTACCTAAAGGAATCCCAGTTCCATCTCAGTCTGTGTCTTTTCATAAAGGATTGCATAAGCTGACAAAATACATACTGTGACCTTCCCTCTGCATTTCTTATTTATAAGGTTTCTAGAGATGCACTCCAAATATACATTTCTTATTTAGAAAGAACCAATTTATTCAGAGAGCAAATAATCAATGAATATTTGCTTATTCCCAAAATGTGCTTTTGCACATGGGATCACAGGACCAGTTTGCTTCTCTACAGCAGCAGCAAAGCAACCTTTTTTTGCTATTAAATAGTTACATCTTCTCTCTGCAAGGGTGCACTTTATACAAAGTTTACCATCACAGAACTGCGCAGGAAGTGAAGAGACAGTGACAGAGATGGGGTGTACCAAGGGCGAAACACACTTTTCCCCGTGTAACAAATGCAAGGCAATGCCCGGGAGCAGTTATGGTGGTTGGTGACTTCATGGTGCCCTCCACTCCCAGTGCAAACCCCAGATCCTGGCTCTCCTAGTCACTACTCCCAGCTGTGGCTGTGCCTCTGGCCTGGACAGCATGCTCTGACAGCCAGACTTTTCTGAACATGCTAAGGAAACTAAAAGAGAAACATATTCAGAATAGCACAGTGGGATGATCACAGACACACAGCTCCAGTACATCATCAGCTGCCCCAAGTGATACCCCTGTCTCCTACATTTTGTATGTGATTCTATGCATTTTCTTCCCCTCCAAACAGGGGTTAAAAAATGGCCAGTACAAGACAAATTAAATCATGTCTCTAATTACTTCTGGAAAGCCAAACTCCTCCTCTGACACTTTAAAGCTTTAGCTCCAGCTGTGTCCTGGCATATCTCCTCTGTCCTGGTTTCCCTATGCACTCTCTGATTGTTATTTGCACCATTAACTAAAGGTTGTCCCCCAGAAGAAGTGATGCAACACGCCAGTGCAGCATCCCATGTGTGAGCTGCAGCTCAGCAGCCTTCTGTCTCCCCGCCATTCGTGCTTCTGGTCTCTGCCGGGGATGACTCCAGTTCTGTTTATCCCTGGAATTCAACACAGACTTGTTTTCTGTCTAGTAGCTATGAGTTTCCCGAGGTTACTCCCAGCTATGGGAATTGTCCCAAAGCATCTCTGCTGTTGTGACTGCCTTAGCCAGCATCTCTTTGAAATGCAGGCTCCAGGTGATTGACTTCCAAGTAAGAGGACCTGAATGGGTTTAGACAGATTAACATTCTAGCAGTAAGTGGCAGTCATTCCAAGGAGCTAAATCAAATTCTCAAGTGCTCATTAGCAGCAGGGGGAAAAAAAAGTAAGGTAAAAACCCCTAGTTTGAGAACATAGAATGAGCACATAATTGAGAGATTTGGTGAAAGCTGTTTTTTCGTTAGAGTTTTTCATTGATGGCCATCTCCCTAAAACACCAGGTCGTGGGGTGCTGCTGCATGGTGTTTGTTTATAACGCAAAGTACAAAGGTGCAGTTGACCCAGGTTCACTTAAAGTTTAGAATTAGACCGGTAAAGTTTGGCTGGCAAGACGTGTGTTAGCAATGCCATACTTCAGTGGCAGGGGGAAAACTTACACAGCGGCCATTTGCTGTCCAGTCTTGGAAGGACTGCTCTGCACCCTGAAAAACAAAATACAAGTCTACTGTGATGAGTTCACTCAGGTTATCCAGGACACTGCGTGTGCTAGTAATAATTTGTCTGTTTGGAGTGTCCTAAGAGGATATAAATCGTTGTGTGGAGGAGGTAAAGAGGACGTTCACCACTTAGCAATCCGGATGAGAAACACCGCTCTGTCTCAGGGCGTGCAGGGTCAGTGGCTTCACCGCAGGTTCAGAAAGGTACAGCCCGCCTTTCTCACTGACACTGGCCATTGCCGAGCAACATGCTGAGGAGGACGGCGCAAGGTGGCCGTGCAGCAGCCTCCTCTTGCACGACCGTCCTGTGTCCCCCTCCTCTGGCAGCGTGACTAGCCAGCCCTCGAATGCTCCCCTCCCCGCGCTGTCCTCTTCGCTCATTTCAGACTTAGCAAGGGTGAAACGCGGGTCTGAATCTTACTAGTGAATAGAGTAGTTTACATTAATACAAAATATTTACAGTTTTTTCTCAATCTTGTTTTCCTAGAGTTCTACAAATCGTGCAAACAGATTTTTTCAGTTTAGGCAACTGCACTGCAGAACTTCACCTGTTGTCACTAAAAGCATAATAAAAGGCATAAATAGGAAAAATTTGAAATTATTAACAATTAGTCCCATAAAAGTAAAATTTGCTCTACCTGAGTGCAGAGTGAAGTCCCAGTTTACCGTTCACATTTCAGAAACAGCAGAGGCAAATCCAGCCCCAGGTTCCCTTGCCATTTGATTTGCTCAGAGAAATATTTTCATTGCTGTTTCACAGTACTAATGAGTTTAAAACCCAGTGGGTTCACAGCAGCTCAGCAGCAGTGAGAGTACAACACTGCCCTGCTACAGACTCGCCTTGGAGGGAAACCCAAAAGCACCTTACAGGCTTGAATGCTTGAAGAAAAGTTGTCTAAGGGTTTGGTTTAAATCAGGCACTCACACCTGATTTTCTGCACATCAGAGCTCCTCCCTGCTGCTGGTTCATGCTGCTCCACTCCCTGCACTCTTTACCTTCCCTGCACAATAGTGCTTTTTAAGTGAAGCTCACCCTTGGCACAGGAGCATCCCTGATGGAAAGTGCCTGGGTGTTCTAGCAACAGAGTCAGCATGAAGCTTAGAGATGGACAGTTAAAACATTCCTTTGACCAGCATCCACATTTTTCGGTGCCTTTTAGAAAGCTGCTTTCACTGGGAAAAGAAACAGCAGCGAAGAGTTCAAGACGTCAGGAAACGCTTTTGCTGACTTGGTGCAAAGAAAATATTTTTCTTATCCAAAACGTCAGAAGAAGCTGAATAAGTCACTTGACCTTCCTTCCTTTCCTCTTCTCGCCCTCTAGGCCTTCTGCCTCTACAAAGGACATTTCTTCAGCCATTTACCATCCTGTCTAGCACATATATTCATTATTTGTTACTTTGCATAGTCAGCTCCTTGGACTATTCAAAATGTGAACATCTCATGGTTTGGCTCCTGCCTCACACCAATAGGCATGGAAAAGTCTTCTTCTTGGATCCATCACATGCACATGGTAACTATAGGTTTTTGCAGAAACAGAAGCTGAAATGATAGCAAGTGGCTTTTCTTTCTGTGATTCTGAATCTCTCTGCTATAGTTTTGATACTATACAAGTTGCAAATTTGTGGAGCCAAGTCCATTATGCTTGAAAGTGCTGCATTACTGCAAAAATTCCTGCAGGAATTTGGGTGATTTTGCTAGGAAATGTCATGCATTGCTCCCATGATCACTATTACAAACTATGATCCTAATTAAAAGGAACACAAACCACAAAAATTACCTTTGTGTTCAGAATCCTGTCTCTTTGCTAGTGTAAATTATTATTTACTTCCCTTCTCTTCTGAATTTTTTTGATATCCTCTAAGCCAACACACGTAAGGAACAGAGAGGTGGATCTTTTTTCTACAGTGTCATGCATCAGGACAGTAGAGTCCCCATTGCAAACACTATGGGCACAACATGGTCTCCAGGCTCATAATTAACAGTGATTATTAATGGCAATGCATCTGTCAGAAATAGTGTGGGAGTAACTGATCATACCTTTAGGAAGGGGGACACACAGTATGACCTCTCAAAGCCTCTTCTATTATTGTGACTGTGACAACACGAGGACAAAAGGTGCCCAGCTTGTTTTTCAAGTAGTCAGGTGTTTGCAGGGCTGCAGCCAACAGGTAGGAAAAAAGCATCCTTCCATCTGCAGGCAGAACTTGTTGATAGGTGTGCAAAATTCTCCTGCCATGTAAAATTTTCAGGAATATTTGACTATTTTCTTCCAATTATTACCACAATTGTACTAGGATGTTAGCTGCTAATGGCAGGTTCTCTGTTCAGAATTATGCTTTTTGTGATAGCTGTAATTTATGGAAACGAAGCCTGGAAAATGGAGCCTGGATTGTGGTAGGTGTCCTCCTACCTTGTTAGTTTAGAGAATTCAACCCAATGAACTTTCTTAGTATTCAACCCAACGAACTTTCTTAGTATTCAACCCAACTATGTGTAGTAAAACTACTGTTTTCTTATGTGCTTCAGTGTATACAAGTTTATATTAAAGAAGAATGGAAACATCACATCTCAGATATTGATATTTTTGTAAAGCCATTGTCATCATTGCTCTTCTTTCTATCTTCCACAAGAAAACTAAGAACAAGAGCAAACTTGAATGAAAATTTCAATGTTTTAGTAAAGATCCTTACTTTGAAAGGGGAAAAATATTTCACCTGGTGAAACTTTTCATGGTGCTGATGTAAACAGAGGTGTGATGGCATGAAGCTGGTGCCACTGCAGTAGTTTGTGTGCATGAATGGGTTTGTTCCCAGGTGGTGACTGTTCCTCAATAGCTACACATTTCCTCCCCGCTGCCTTCAGTAGCACCACACTGGTAGCTCAGGGGCTATTTATGCTGAGTTAGATGACTTGACCTGAACAACAATTTGGGAGTGCTTACATAACTTTTCTCTGTTGATTCAACTTCAGCTTGTACTAATGAAGTGGTAGCAGATGGGAGGGAACAGGGTTAGAGCCTTATGGGGTTTTGAATGGTATCTGCCTGAAACCTTTTCACAGTAGGCTTAAAGCCTACTTCTAGTTTTCTGTACTTGCTGCTGCACGCTGGGTAGAATCTATTATTTTTGCTACCTGCAATTTTAAGTGGCAAATTTTGGGAAAAGGAAGGAAAGAAGGAAGGGAGGGTGGGAGGGAGGGAG
>NW_021938789.1:17925548-18035204 GCF_001715985.3 Manacus vitellinus | reverse complement strand
AAAGAAAGAAAGAAAGAAAGAAAGAAAGAAAGAAAGAAAGAAAGAAAGGAGAGAAAGAAAGAAAGAAGGAAAGAAAGAAAGAAAGAAAGAAAGAAAGAGAGAAAAGAAAGAAAGAAAGAGAGAAAAGAGAGAAAGAAAGAAAGAAAAGAAAGAAAGAAAGAGAAAAGAAAGAAAAATGTAGTAAATATTATGGAAGTAGAAGAGAAAAGAAAAAAAAACAACAACAAAGCAAACCCACAAAAGCACCTTTGCCATTGCAGTAGAAAGTTCTGCTAAAAACACAGTCCTGTCAGCATTGGCCTGAGGGAAGGTGCTGCTGACTCTGTGCATCGTGTTCGTCTCTGTCTCTCCTGCTTAAAACAATTCTGTCTATAATGCCAGAAGATATTTTGGCTTTGTCAAGGTAATTATTAGCAAACCACTAATTACTAAGCTAATAGAATTTTAAAGCCCCCACAATTAATGCCTGTGAAATTCATATAAACTCTCTACTTTTGTAGGAGCAGGGATGGCAGTCTCATTACACAGCACAGAAGGTGGCTGTCTTCCAAGCAGTGTAAGTCATTGGATCTGTGGCAACTTGTACTTCTTACTTCTCTTGGGAAGAGACTATTTTAGGGCATACAGATTTATTTGACCTTCTCTCACTAAGACCAGACTAAGCCATTAGTTTTTCTTCTAATTAATCAACCTGCCAAATGTTTCATACGAGGACAAAACCGACAGAGGAGATAATGTTTATTATGATCACTAATGTAGCTTATCTTACTGTAGATCTGGAAGGGCTTGGCCTTGGATCAGCATCTTGTTATGCTAAGCGCTGCCAAATGTGGATCACATCCCATGTTTTTCCCCACAGAAGTTATCATCTGAATAGACTTTTTCAACAGGTCTTCCTCAGTATAGAGTACACTTGGACAGGAAAGCCAAAACAGCAAGAGTTACCTTTTTTGTTATTAGCTATTACTTATACTATATATATTTTTACTTATTATATATGTATTTTAAGGACTTACTTAAAAAATGAATTTGATCTCATGGAGGTTGGTTTGTGACATCTGTCACCCATTATTGAATGAACTCCTGTACCAGAGTGGGTATTAGAAATAAGAACAGTTTCCAAATTTGAGTATTAATGCAGAGCTTTGCTGAAAGCCAAGGCAAATGCAAAGGTAACCATAATTTCCTGCTGAACTTTGAGCATATGTCCTTCTAGGTTAGAAGGTCAAGAACATGAAAACTGAACATTTTTACAAAAAAGTGTTATGTAAAAGTGTTACTTAAAGTGTTTTTTAAAAGAGTTTTAAACTGAAGGAGGGTAGATTTAGACTAGATTCAAGGAAGAAACTCCTCACAATGAGAGAGTTGAGGCACTGGAACAGATTGCCCAGAGAAGTTCTGGATGACACATCCTGGAGCAACCTGATCTGGTGGAAGATGTCCCTGCCCATGGAAAGGGGGTTGGAATTTTATGATCTTTAAGTTCCTTTCCAACCCAAATCATTCTATAATACCGTGATTATTCATGGGTGGGTAGGTAGACTGGAGACAACTGAGGGCTCAGAAGCTGCTTGCTAACACGGAGAACAGAGAAGTGTACAGCAGTGCAGGTGAACAGTCCTACTGAAAGCCTGCAGAGGAGACTTCTAGTTTAGAATCATCTGTTGCTGTAAATAAACAATTTTCATTATTATTTGATTTCTTCTGTGTCCAAGAAATCACATGCTTAAATATTTTTGTAAATAGTCTGAATTGCAATAATTTTTCCTGGTTTTGTTGGGGGGGGAAAAAAGCACTCTTTTTAATTTTACGTAGCTATATGTCAAAAGGAATATCAGTGTTTATTAACATAAGGCTTATGTGGGACAGAGATCTTGCATATCTGGGTGACCTTCCTGTTTGATGGGTTTCTTTTCTGCATTATAGTCCCACAGTCTGTGTCTCGTGTCCTGCTAGAGTATTTCTGTCCATTGGAGGGTGGAGGGGGTTCAGCTCTCACCATTACTTTTGAGTTCCTGAATCATTTGAGTACATTTTTTTCTGCTAACCACCCATGACTATTATGGGATGTGTGTGAACACCCCCTCTCTCCCACAGTCACAAACCTTCCTAGTTGTCCCCCTGACCTCTACAGAAGCTCACACCCAGTCAGGCACTCAAGTGCCTACATGTACTACAGTGATATCTGATGTTGTCTCAGTGGCCACTCAGGCCTTGCTTCTTTTGTGTGCTAAGAGAGAGAAGCTATGCATATAGGTAACTTCTTTTCTTCCCCCTCCTCCCCCTGACCCGTTTTAGAATTAGTAAATAGCTGAATTCTACTTGGCTTGATTTTTTTTCTGTTCTTAGGGTTTGCTTTGGTACATAACGATAATTTCCTGCTGAACTGCTTCTGCTGCACTTTGCCTGTTTCACTTCCCTTCCAAGAGAAGTGACTACAGAGTAAATACCAGACCAGCACTGTGTGACTCCTAGGCAGGGTTAAATCTGACCACATAGCCTTGTGACTTTACCCAGCTTCTGATTTCACCAGCGATGGCTTCCAATATTTAGCTAAAGAAATATGTTTGCTATGAAATGAGAGCCCAAGTTTTCACCTGTGAATTCTCAGCCGTCCGCAAAGCAGAGCATGTCTCCAAGATCTCCTGTGCAAACTATCTGCTCTTCTGATCTGAGAAATTGTGAGAGGAGAGTAATACTACATTGAGAGGGTTTTGCCCTAGCATTGCCAGGTCCTCATTTTATTATGAGGACTGAAAAACCACTTTGTATATGTGAGAGAGCTTAGCATAATAATAACAGAAATTACATTACTATATTATTTCTGTGCTGGAGGCAGTGCTGCCTGTGGGTCTGTGAAAGTGTGGAGCTCTCTTCCCTCCAAAGTTTTAATAAAATCAAGAGAGAAAAAGAGCAGCAGCTTGTTGCAGCACTCTGTGAGTTGTGGGTTTGGTTGGAGGGTTATGTAAGGGCATGTTTACATACAGCCAAGGTGCATGATGCAGACAGCCCTGAACTAAAACACCTCAATCTACCTCTCTGGCTCCAGGAACCCCCAAAGAGTATTTTCTAGCCAAACGCAGCAGGAGCACGTGGCATACATACCAGACATGCCCGCTGCCCTGAGTAAAGGGCTTACATCAGAGATGAAATAGAGCTGCTGCTATCAAAGAGGGGCGTAGCTGTGCCATCCCCACCCTGGGGCTGCTGGGGGCAGACACCCTGGCAGCTCGAAGGCCCTGGGCAAGGGGAGCAGCCCTGGAGCCACTGTGGCTGCATCTCTGTGACTGGGGGCTCTTGCACACAGCAAATGCAAACCTAAAATCAAAAGACTTCTTTGTACCCAGCTCTCACAGGCGTAACTGGCTACACAGTGACTGAGAGCCGGGACTTGGAGGTGGAGGAGAGTTCTTGCTGTGAGATGAAGGGCAAAGAGAAGACAGCTGCTGCAGCACAGCCAAGCAGGCTGCATAGCTTCTGCCAGTGCCAGGTGAGGGCACACCTCCAGGCGTGTCATCCCCATCCCAAAACACAGCACTGAGAATCTCTCACTGCTGTCACAACAGACAACCTTAATGAGGGACTCAAGGAAAAGGCACCAGTGGCTTTACCTGCTTCTTTTTGTTTGGAAATTGTATTTGGTGTGAGGACAGCCTGGAAGAATGCATGAGGTTACTTGCAGAAAAGAAGTATTACTATGACCTGGGCTGGTGCTGCTGGAGTCATGGCTGGGCAGAGGCAAAGATGGAGACAAGAATGAGAAGAGCTGAGACATTGCCAGTTTAAATGAAGGCTTGAATCTGAAATGTGTGTAGATAAAAGAAGCAGCTCTTGGGAGGGCTAGGACAGTCAAACCACTAAGTGGGAAAGCAAGAGGTACAGACTGGGAGGAGATGATAGGGACTGAGGGAAGCCACAGTGACTGGGGTTGTAAACAGACTGCATAGAAGTATCAGAAAGAAAACAGAGCAGATGAGAAAATATGAGAGATCAGCTCTACACAAGACCTATCTGGAGGAGAAGGTGCTGTGTTACCAACTAAGCATATTGAGATCTTTTACACAGAAAGGGCACGATTTTACAGATTACTATCAGAAATGTTCACTCTCCAACTTTCAACTTTAACTAGGAAAAATCCACCACTGTCTGATGACTGACTTAATTAGAGACTCTTTGCTCACTGAATCATATTAAAATATTTATCTTGTACTAGGAAACATTCTGTGTTAGAAAACCGAGTTGAATTAGAGGCTTTTTAATTTTTTGTAAAAGTTAGTTTTCTGATAAATAGACATTCATTCTTGAGTAACACATGCTCACTTGCATTTTTTATAGTTTTCCCATTAGAGAAAGAGAGAGAAAAAAGTTTTTTCATAGTCTCCTGAATGAAATGCAGTCACCAAACTTTCAACATGCAGTTTCTTGCTGCAGTAAAGTCAGCTCTTGGCAGTAGTGATAAACTGCACAATAGGTATTGCACAACTGATACCACACTAAGCCATATTCAGAAGGAAGCATTACAAACTGGGAGGCTCACCCCCCCAAAAAACCACCCCAATCCCCCTGACATTGAATGTTCATAGCTAGATGTCTTTTACTGCAATTTTAACATCACTTTTGGAGGACGCCTTCCTTAATCAAATGCTATTGCCTTTAAAGATTAGTGTTCACAGCCTAATCATGCTGCACTTAGCTTAATTTGCTTTGCTATGGACTCATTAAATTCTTGCTTTTGGTCAGAAACCCTACCATGGCTTGGCAGAGGAACAGGAAATCTCCATGCTGCAGGGTTATGACTGCTCTTTCATTTTAACCCATTGGTTGGAGGGTGCTGCAGCAAATTACATCTGGGTCACTCTTTCCTTCCTATGTAAAGAGGTGACAACCACTTAAAACACTTTGTCAGCTGGACAATTGGGACAAGACAGAGAAAAATTATTCTAGTGTCAAAAAAATGTCAAAAATGTCCACAGAAAGTGTCTCATCACACACAATGAGCAGTAAAGTGTATTTTGATTGCTGGATGAGCTATTGCCTGGCACTAGCTCTAACTGGATTCCCCTTGTGCTGTCATGCTCTTCACGTGCAGTTGAACTGAACTAAGAAAAAAGTCAAACTCTTTCTTATCTTTGGTATCTTCCAAGAAAGCCTATTTGAATCCTCAACCAGAAAGGTGTGAAACTGGCTTTCAGAGAGGATAGCAAATCCAGTCTGACCAGCACTGACAAGAGTATCTCATGGTAGGATAACCAATACAGCTGTTACAATAAGATGAATTTTTTATTATTCATAGATATGCCAGTCACAGGCAAGACCCACAAGCACATGTGAAGAGTCAGTAGAACAGGCAGAGCTACACTTTTAGCAGCAAACCTTAAAATAGTTTGTTTTACCACACTGATGCACCCAGGACTTTTGGTAGTATAACTGTGTTCTGGACATGCAGGACAATGTGTTCATATGTCTTTCCATTTTCTGTACTATTCAGTGTATTACAGAGGCACTAATTTAGAGGTAATCTGTAAGTGTTGGCAAGGAACTACTGTCAATTTTACTCCTCTAAATGGAGCAAATGCAGCATAAGTTCTCTCTACATGAGATGGATTGCTTGAGACCTTTATTGGCAAACTTAGTGGATGAGGACACTATGGGAAGCGACACTTTGGAGAAGTGGATCATGACTTTAAAGAACAGTATGATAGAATACTTAAGAGATTTTTGTATCACTAAAACCCCTTATTTGCTGTTCTGGACTATTTTTCTTTACAGAATTTAACTGCATAAAATGTTTGCTGCTAATTCTGAATTCTCATTTTAATTCAAGTATTTCATGAAAATTTTCTCCATGATTATTTGTTCATTAATACAGATATGTTATGAAAGATTTTTTTTATTCGTGATGCATTTGCTAAAACTGCAATCACATCCTTTTATTAACTTTTGAATTATGATAGAGAGAACACGCTATTAACTTGAACTTCGCAACATTTGACCATGAGCTATATTATCCCAATAGTAGTTTGATTCATTGGTTTCTGCATGAAGTAAAACTCTCTTAGGGAGTCAAGGCGGATTTGCTTAGGTAAAATCTGTGACATTTTTCTCTACTGGAAAAGGAATACAATTAAAGAAATACATGTTTAGAAGGACAAAGTGCTTTCAAAAAGCATAGGTAATATTCCACTAACAAAGCAGCATAGTGGGTACTCAACTCTGACTATTTCTTTTTAAAATTCAGAAAAATTAGTAAGAATTTTTAATTAGGAATTACTAAGAATTAATTAGGAATAAAAAGAATTATTTTTAAAATTAGGAAGTATTATGAAAAACAATTTCTTTCACTAGTTTGTACCTCCAGTATTATTTATTCTTTAAAGATTTAACGTGCTGGACTTCTAGTCTACTGTTGGAGGTTCGATGTGTCCAGCTATCCTAGATGAAGATCCTCCATCCAGTCATCAATTACAGACGTTAATTGGGGTGGGAGACACATCACTAATCAGTTGCAGAAACGTCCTACACAGGGAAACAAATAGACGAGTAAGATCTTGAGATCGTTATTAGTGGTAAGTGTTGTTCTGTTAAGTATTTGCATATATATGAAGGAACATTGCTTGCGGTTTTTTGGATTTGTCTTTTCAGTTTTTTGGGGGTTTGGGTTTTTTTGCTTTCCAGCAGGAAAAAAAAAAAAAAAGAAAGAAAAAAAAGAACTGCATTTGAACAACATTTTAACTGAAGGGAGAAGCAAAAAACTTTTTTTTCTTTTTTTTTTTTTTTTTTGCTGTTGCATGACAATGCAAGCAGGAATTACTACTTTAAAAAAAAAATCTGCTGGTGTGTGCTTCCTGTTCCAGTTTGTTTAGTCACAAGTCTGAATTAGATCTCTCTGTTGGTTGGTTTCGTTTACTATAAACAGGTCTTGTGCTTTGTTTCAATACATCAAAGCCCATAGCCAGGCACAGACAGGTAATGTAAAAGGGAGTGAGAAAGTTTACAGTCTTGCTTCATTGTTTCTTTAAGCCTTCCAGACAACGGTCAGAGGGATCACCCGGAGGTTAAAAGACGGCTTGGTTGATGTTTAGTTTTTGTTTGGTTGGTTTGATTTTTTTTGTTGTTGTTTTGGTGGGGTTTTTTATAAGCTGGTTTATCTTTTTTCCTTTTCTAGAAACCACATGTAACTTTAGGTCAGAAAAGTGTAAAATGTGGCACTTCTTTAACCAGAGTTACCACTGCCTTGGGGTAACTGGATCAGGCAAAGGTATAGGCTCCTCTCCCTCCTATGCTGATGCCGGTGATGATGTCCTTCAGGTGAGTACCAGAGGTTTATTTTCTTTTCAAATATCTATTTACCTGAAGGATGCAGATTGCTCAGAAGGATATTTTCTCAAGACTGACATTGCCAAAAAAAAAAAAAAATCACTGGTTTAGCTCTTTAAAGAAAAATGGGAATCACTCCCTCCCACAGTATTTTGAGTAAAGGTGCTCTAAAAGTTTGCTTCTTTCCAGCCTTTGCATCTCTCCAGGTTTCCCTCTCTTTTAGTGCTTTCGTTCTTCTTCTTTTTTTTTTTTTTTTTTTAATCTGCCCTCTTAAAACAACAGGAATGCTGTACTGGCCCTCAGCCAGCCGAAGCTCAGCAAGCAGGGTAAAATTTCAGTTCAGATTTACGGGAAGGTGTTTGGAGTAAAAATCTGGTTTGGTGAGTTTAAGGCAGGGAGTAGTCAAGAGACAACCTTGCTACCGTGAGTGCGGAGAGAAAGAGAGGAGGAAGGGGGGAGGACTATAATAAAAACCACCCAGGCTGTGGATTACAGACCAATTTTTCCCCTGTCCGAATTTCCGTGCGTGTTCCTGAGCTCTTGCAGCCTTATCGAGTTTGTAGGCAGAAAGTCGGGTCTGGGGTGGAAGAGCTGTGCGGTGCCGGCAGGGAGCTCAGCGACCCCGCTCAGCGCCCTGGAATGTGCGGCTTAGGGCAGGGGCGAGCAGGGGCTTTGGCTTAGCTGGTACTAATTGCAAGTTTTAGTGCTCAAAAACTCTGTTTAAAAAAAAAAAAAAAAAAAAAAAAAAAAGCCAAGAGAGGGGGTTAACGTTGGGAGAGCTGGAGAGCTGTTGCTCCAAGCAGCAGTGCAAGGAGTTGCTCAACTCTCATTGAGCAGCGCGATAGGAAGGACAATGCGTTAGGTCGCTGCCCCAAAACGTTGCCGCTGCTGCGAATGGTGCTGGGCGCTGAGGTGGGCTCCAGGTAGGTGCTGTCGCTTTTCGGTTTGCTCCACACTTGCTCTGTCCTTACCTGAGGATTGGATTGTCCTTTACTCTTCTGTGATTGGGTTGACAATGTAAGCAAACAGAAGCTCACTCAGAAAACACATTTAAAAGTATTTTTAGGGGGGGAAGGCAAATGGAGAGGACTGCAGAAGTTCTTGGTGAAGTTTTGTTGACTCTTTCCAAGCGACAGATTTCTGGTGATTCTGAAGAAAGCCGAGAGATGAGAGGCAGAAGCAGATATTAAATAAGGATAGAGTGAGAAGTGATTTGCAGATCTGAGAGTTTTAAATTAAAAGATGTATGTTGCTCCCTGTCAAAGAAGAACCACGGCTTGATGTGCCTAATGTCTTCGGAGTCAATTTCGGAAGGAGTATTTTGTTTGTACGGCTGCTTCTTTTTGAACATTTAAAATACTGTATTTATACAGAACGCAGATCGGTGGTACAAGTGACAGGGAAGTGACAAGAGGGCTCTGAGGCGGTTCTCTGCCAGTCTGTTATAGACATTAGCACAAGAATGGAATCTTATCTGTGAAAAGTTTCTAAAGACCATTTAAAATCCATGTATCTATCAGGAGGTCAAGCATCTTCTTCATGTTGAGATATGTGTGATTAGATGAGAAATACCAGGTCTCCTTATTCACATTAAAAGAAATAGCAGATTTTTTTGATTTTTTTTTTTATTTTTTATTTAGAGGTAAGGCTACACAGCTCATTTCTTCTTAGGAATGTAAAAGAAAACTCTAAGCTAAAACCAAACTATTGTAATAGTTAAAGATGGGCTGGGACTTAACAGGTCGAAAAATCCCTCCTAAATGTTATCAGCTCAACTGGGCTGACCTGGCGAAGGGCAGGAGCATTAGACCAGGCTGAAATGAGCCGCCTGAGGCTAACGCATGTTGAGTATCGGTGCTCTTATGTGCCTCCTAGACTTTGCAAATGATAATTTGGACAAGCCTGCAATTATTCTTTACCAGTCGGGCCGAGTTCACATGATGCGAGAGGGGGAACTGGGTGCGTTTCGCAAGCGCGGCGGCCTCGGGAGGCCGCGGGACGGAGCGGGGGCTGCGCCCCGGACCCCGCGCCGCAGGTGCCGGGCCAGAGGGGCCGGGAGGTCACAGGCGGTGTTAAGCGGAGCCTGGTATACAGCTGGAAAACTGGAAAGCGGCATGTACTCTCAGAGAGCAAGGGGAGATAACGCCAGGAATGGGCCGCTTGGTGTCCGGCAGACTCGAAGCTAAAGCTAACAGACTGCTGTCTGGGAGATAAACCAAGAGACAAACACTCATTTTGCACATTCGTTCTCTCTCCCCCCACTGCTCGGCGTATTCCCGTCCTGGGAGAGGTTGCTCTCCTGGCTTATTTCAGAGCTGTGCATCCTGCTGGAAGCCGAGGGCAGCTACTCCCACCTCTCCTTCTCTCCCGGGGAGAACCCAGCCCCCCTCCCCTGTTTTTAGGGGTCCGACTTCTTCTGAGACACATACTAAGAGTGGTTAGGGAAATATTCGGAGTTGACTGGCATGTAAATAGGGTTGTTAATAATTTCTGAGTGTCCCTGCTACAGCTGAGGATGCAAAATCTTTGTTTGAAGTTTTAGAAAGTAAAGAAATGAACTGCCTTCAATACAACAGATTTTAAAAAGTTGAAAACCTTGGAATAAAAGTATTTAATATAAGCGGTGGAGATGGTAGAGCTTTCATGGAATACAGTTTCTATGGCAGTTTGGTCTGAAAACTTGACCTTGTGTGGCCCATGCCTGGCTGGCTTCAGCAGGGCTACCCCTGGCACTGTGGTCTGCTTTTGCAGCTTCCCACATTTTAGAATTTTGGTTTCCTCCACATGGCAGAGCCCCTTCACTTTGAGCTCTGTGAAATGTTACACGCTGTTACGTGAAAGCTGTGACACCATCTGACAGAAGGCAGAAGGGGGGTTTTTTTGCTTGTTAGGATATATTTTTCCCACTGTCAGCTCTTTCCCCCTGTAAAAATTAAGATCACTTGGGTATTTATTCGCTTTTTTGGTAGCTAAATAAAAATATTTAATCCAAGCAACATAGACGTCAATTCTTGCTTCTACCATCATAGGCTTTTAGTGGCTCTGACAACAAATGAAGTTGATTTTTATGGTCATAAGTGAATACTGAATTCCTGGGTTCATTGGGTTGGCAATGCCATAGTCGAAATTTATTGATATCCTACAGCTAGAGAAGAAGATCTAGGGGTTACTCTGGAGTGGGTATGTGAGTACCTGTTGGTTTAGCATAGGAGCCCACAGCACTGTTTGAGTGACAAACTCCAGCAGATGTTATACAACACCTATAGGTGAAAAAAACCCATAATCTTGGCTTTTTAATTCAAACTGCTGGCCCTGATCATATGTACATAGCTTCCCAAAACAACATTGCTCTGTTTTATTGAGAAATTTAATAGGGGCAAATATGTGCTCTTTGTGAAGAAACATTGCCACATCCTGTTCCTGTTGAAAAAAAAAATCAATTACTTGGATGAACAAAAAGATCAGGTTTGCTTTGTAGCAAGGAAGCAGATCTGACAGATTAACTATGAAGAGTCTACCTCCATGCCTGTATATGGGTGCGTGTAGTTGCCTTTTTTGTCAAGAAGTTGAAATCTCCAAATTGCTGATGACCTAAACTCACAAATCCTTTATTAAATTGTAGTCACTTCAGAATTTCTTTCATATGGGGACTTTTAAGTGCAATTTTCAAGGTTGTAAAACGAATCCTGTGAATGGAATATTTTTGTAGGCTCCTTTAGCAGAAGGAAGGACTCTGACCTTTATCTTTTCAGTATGAGACCTAAAATAATATTTCTTTCTGCTGTTGTAATTTTTTTCAATAAAATGCTTCTGGGTACACCTAGCTCTTGCCAAGATCAGGAACATCTCAGTAGCCTTGCTGAGACAATGCAGGCTTTGTATAGCTATGGCTGGTGGGGTTTTGGTGACACAGTAAACTCAACAGAGCAAAGCAACTTCTTAATAACTGCTAAGCTGACTACCTGATATTTGAGGGCATTTTTTGTCCTTTTGAGGCTTCTGTTTGCCATGATCACAAGCAAGATTTTATTTGAAAAGGAGAAACAGATTTCTGATATTTTTAAAGCGTGTTTTACATACTAAGAGTCTGGATGTTATCTTTCACCTAGTTAGGTCATAAAGCTGAGACAAAATCAGCACAGACACACTTATTTATCACGAGGTAGAAAGAAACTACAAATGCACAAGAATCCTCAACCAATAATGAGACAACAGAAACTTTCACCTGTTTCCAAAAGGGGAATGGCTTAACCAACCACTGACAACCAAAATGCTTTCTATTATATTTGCCAATGTGAGGGCCATTGGGAGGTTTACTCTGGAGAAGCAAAATGCCAAGTGATGTAGCTCAGGGTTTGCATTCATGTTTTGGCCTTTCGAGTACCTAATGGATGTGCTTGAGTTCTGCCTTTGAAATAAACTGAAATACTTCCTCTGCATTTTTATCTTTTATTAAAGAAACTTAGTAAGCTCTATCACAAGTCAGGGTGTAGGTTGAGTTTCAACAAGTTGAGTTCTCAGTAACATTCAAGATGCCATTAATGATTGCTGTGTCATAGACCTGGGATTCCTGACCTGGGTGTTTCTGCTGTGTGTGTACCTGCTCTGCAGGCAGAGCGGAAGGACTGTCCCTGCCATGTGGGGTTTATGCATGAAATACCTGGTGAGAGGCAAGAAATGTATTAGATGTGGGTGGAGCACAAGGAAGTGGTGAGGGGGTCAGCTGGGTACAGAGTGAGCACAGCATGTCAGCGGACTGGCTGTTGTTGTACTATTTCGGCAGCAAGAGAAAGATTTTAGAAGGAATTTAGGAGAGGTGAGCAAAGTTCCTCTGCAGTTCTGACCAGGGAGGTAGTCCAAGGGAGGAATTATGAGGGAAAACAGAAAGGCACTTGTTGGGAAGCATAAAGCGGATGTTCAAAAGCTCCAAAAGGCACCCATTTGTGCTATTCAGCTCTGCCTGCCTCTGCAAGTGCTGTGCATAAGGACACCTTTTATTTTACTTGTTAGAGAATGGAAAGATGGTCAACAGGAGCACAAAAAAGGAATGCCACACTCAAAGCTATGAAAACGACCCTTGAAATAGTATTTTGAAGATGAAACAGTGGATCAAGATTGTAGATCAACAGCAGATCAGTTATGAAAGCAGAAGAAAGAATGTTGCCATTAATGAGCTAATGTGAGGGTGAGCCCCCAGAGAAGTGTCTAAACTATGAGGGCAGATAGAGTAGCCAATGTCTTTGACATGCAAGCAGAAAGCATCAACAGATCTTAGCTGTACCTTGAAAACAAGGCTGCCCAAATAAACACTGTGCCCTGCCTGCAAACAGAGCAGAAATGGTCTCTGTGGAAAGGAGACAAAAGAGACTTTGGGTATCCCTTGAGAGTGGGGGTATTAGAGACTGTTTAATGCATGCTGAGCTGGAAGCAATGGATAGTCTTTCACTCCTTCTATCAGAAAAACTGGGTTAAGGGCATTGGCTGGACTGGGTATTGTGGGGAAGCAAATTTAAGGAAATAGAAATGTAGGGAGAATTTGCAATTTGACTTGGTGGAAAGATAAGGGTTAAAAGCAAAAGAAAAAGCATCAGGGTTGATGGAGTGGAAATCACAGAAAGGCTGAATGGGGGGACATAATGGGGGAGGCTAATGGATGGTGTTGAATGGGACCACTTGAAGGTTAGTGCAGAGAAAATTCAGCAGTAGAGACCCTGGAGCCTGAACAGTGCATGGCAAATAAACAGGTTTGTCTAAATAAATAGGCTTTTTGTTGTTGTTGTTGTTCGTGTGTTGTTGGGGGTTTTTTGGGGGGGAGAGGGAAGCGGGGGTTGTTTTGATATTTTTTTAGGAAAAGAAAAGGATCTGAGCAGCAGAGAATGGAATAGATGAGATGGATACAGCATGACAGAGGGGTGATATGGGTCATCAGCATAAATCAGCAACAGTGAAAAAAGAAAAACTGAGAATCAAAACCGGAAGAGGAAGGTGATGGAGGAAGGGGAGGCATCTGCTGTGAAGGGAAGGAAGGAAATGAGAAGTGAGGGATCCTTGAAAAGAGGAGGAGGAGGAGGGATAGAGCAGGGAAAACATCAGCTCACTGAGTCTGATCCCAGTTATGGAAAACGTGAGACAGAGGTACTTCATTAGGGTTTGAAAGCCATGCTCAAGATTTCAGAACCTGTAAGGAGGGAAGTATGAAGAGACTGTGGCTAACAGGTCTTTAAAGCTGAAGGGTGTGCTGGGGTGACAAACAGGTCATGAGGACTGAGCAGCAGGGTGCAGCCAAGGGAACTCTCCAGCTTGGGAAGGGAGTAAGAGCCAGAGCTGGGAAAAAAGGGATGAAAGACAAGGGGAGAATACAGAGTCAAACACAAACATGCACGCAGGGACATGTCCTATAGATGTTTCTGCAACAAAAGAGCACGTTCAGCTCACCTCAATAAAATATTAACATTATTACCATGACTTGAGGCCACGTCCATGTCATGTGCATGCTTCTGGCAGTAAAAGTTCTGTTGACTGTGTATGCTGAAATTCCACCAGAGTTCATAAACTGCTATCCACATCCTAATGTGAATGCTAGTCCCCACAGGAGGTGTTTCACTGTCTTTAATATTTCCTTAAAGGTAGCACTAATACAGTGCCTGAAGCTCACAGGAGCATAGTCACAGGCAAAGCTGCAAGCAGAGGTAGACTTGATGGGTCACTGTATTCAAACTTTTGGGAGTACCATACAGTCTGTGGCTCTGGAAGAGGGACTCTGCCCTTGGCTTCTTGGCCTCGTGAAGAAAAGACACTGACTTGCTGAGAGCACACATTCAGTGGATAGTAAGCTGGAGGCACCCCAGTCTGGGTTGAGGAGATCTGAACATGCTTGTTGTTGCTGCCATGTGTGGTGTCTTAGTCAGTGTTTACGAAGTGAATGGGAAGAGGAGATGATGCTGACAAGGTTGTCTGCTGAGCAGCCAGGCCCAGGGTGGCTGCAGACATACCCAGCAGCATTGCACAACCCCAGGGCCCAGAAGCAAGCTTCAACCTGGGCATGGCCCTAACAGGCCACAGTTGTCCTGCAAGGAAGGGGAAAAAAAAGTGTTTTTCATAGAGGATAATTGTATTGAGCAATAATAAACAAAAAGGCTTCTACGTGCTTCTTACACATACTGAAGTTCCAAGTCTCAACTTACCTGTGTGAGTCACAGGTCAGACATGTGGGTGTAGAATAAATCTTCCTAAGCACCACAGGGATGTCAAGGGGTGTCTGGGTTGTCAGGAGAGTGCCCTGCCTCCTGTGGTGTATGATCAGTGGGAACAGGGTCCAAGATAGGCAACAGTTCCTGAACACTCCTGTGACTGTGCTGCTCTGCTCCTCTCTGCCTTGTAATGTGCCAGCCTGTGGCCCCTGGAGCCCCCACTGATGTTGGAAGGTCTTTTCTCTGATCTGTGTTTTGTCACAGGTGGTTGCAGGTCCTTGTTGCAGAGACCATGGTCAGTCTTTATTTCTTCGGAAAGCTCTGGTTTTCTGCAGGTAGTCTGCAAGCTTACATTTCTGGTAAGCAGTGAGACAGACTGGCAAAAAGTTTCAGTTTTTACTGTCTGCTGACCTTATGAGTCTAAGTAGGAAAATTCCTGTTGAAATTCCTGTGCAAATTCCTGGCCATTCCCATGGCCACCTGTCTCGGTGAAAGTTTATCAGGTCACTGTCTGGTTGATATACGGGGCTCTGTATAAAACCTGCAGCTCTGAGGGATGTGGAATGTATTGCCAGAAGCTCTGAGTAGGTGCATTTAAGTATTGCTAAACTGGAGGTACTGGTGGCCTTGTCCGTTGGCTTTTGTATCAGAATGAAAAAAGCCCAGGGAAAGTGTTTTTCTCATAGAGCAGTTCCAGGGCTTTCCTGCCTTCCCCCCTTCACCTCCTCACCCTCCCCCTGTGTCTGTACCCCCTCCACCTTTCCCATCTAGAGCGTTATCTGGAGTTTTAACAGCATCTTTTTGATTCCTTTCATCTCCTAAAGATGAGTTTGTGGTGGTGTGCTAGTGGTAAGAGAGGCACCATTAAAAGACGTTAGGGATTTGAAAGGCATTACCTGTGATTCCGCTGGTCCCTGGGCTATGGGATTGCTGAGAACAGGTTGCTGCCACTGTTGTGGTGTCCATCCCACTGGCCTTTACCAAGGAAACTGAAATATGAGCCAGATCCTGGCATTTCCATTTGTAGGTAGTTGATCTTTAAAAAAAAATTTATATTTGTATATTTATATAAATATATAAAGAGTATATGCATTGTAGGTATCCATACAAATCAGTCTGTCAGTTACTACTCTTGAGGAGTGCCACAAGAGACAAGTAGTTAAAGAATATACTGCATATATAGAAGAGGTAATAGGGATGTACCTTATTCTATCATGAAGCATCTCTCCCTCTATGTTTTCCAACTGACATAGCAGGTTTTTATCTAAATAAATAAGTTGTGTAAAAAACACAGGGAGTCCAAAGAAAATTAATGCAAAACTGCTGATGGTGTGGTCTACTTACCTGTAATAAACCTAATTTTATGAAAAATACCATGTATCTGTAAGCCTAGAAGGTTAGGTCTGCAATAAAGCTTCATACTGGCAATAGTGAAAATCAGTTAAAGACTACAGCTCTGTGAATGCTGCGGGTACCCAAAACAGGCACTGCACAGGGGATTTGAAAGCCAGATGTAAGTTCATAGTAACTTTGGACACACCGTCATGGTTTTAATACATAGGCAACCTGTATGTTCTCTTTTTCTTGTACTCCAAAGTAATCAGAAAGGGTCCTGCTGCAGTTTGGGAGCTGTAATCGTGTCACTACAGGGTGGATATGAGGCTATCTGTCCCCTGTGCCCTAGGAATACCCACAAACAGGTTGGACAAGCCCTTTCCAGAGCTGAGGCCAGTGCAAAGAGGATTAGATAAGCTTGCTAGTTGCTGTTGTGCAAGTTTCTTTCTTTCAGTTCTGTGTTCAAAGCAAAACTTGGCCAAAGCCACAGAATCAAAGCTCCTCTGTGGCTGGACTCCCTCCATATGGTGCAATACGGCCATCAGGAGCACTTACTGCTCGCTCACCACTTCCCCATCCTCTGATGTTCACCTTCACCTTCTGGCACTGGCACCAGTTTCTGGGGCTCTCCACTGGCTCTCTCTGTGTCAATCAGTGAGTTTGGGTCCGTGGTCGGGGATCAGTTTGCAAGGATGCAAAGTGAGTGGTCTGTGGAGCACCAGGGCTTATATAAGCTGGTTCAGAGCATTAGACAGCTGGATGCAGAGATGCTGAGACTGTGGAAAACCAGAAGAGATGAACCCCCTACCTGCCAACATCAGGAGCTTTGAATGACAGGCAAGGGGAAGGAACCAGGCTTTCATATTCACTGCATTCCATATTGTTTGAATCTGGGTTCCAGCCACCAAAATGCAGGAAGGGCTTATCTTCTACCTAACCTCTGACAAGCAGGCACTACTTCTGTGTCTTCTTAATCAAGCACTGTGACATGGACAATGTGAGATGAACAGCATTTTGTTGCTCCTTCTATAGATCCAAACCACTTCTATCACATCTTCTCTTCATCTAATCTTATTGGTTTCATGTTGCAATCCTTGCTGTGCTTCCCTATTTCCAAATCAAAGCACAATCTTTCTGCAAAAAAATCCAAAAGCTGTCTCTATTTTGAAACGTAGCCTGGTTTAAACAAAGAACATCAGGTAGTGGTTAACTCATCGGTTTGTTAATCCTTACCTGGAAAGTAACTGATGCCAAAATCATTGCTTTCTTAAAGCTCTTGCAAATGTCAATCACCATTAAGTGAAGGTTTCTTCTGAATTCACATTTACTGTTGTAGGCATATGTGCAATAAAGTGTAGAACAAGCCAGGCAAGAAGTGAAAAGTATACAAATGACTGGTTTTGCAGGAAAAGCACCTGTATAAACTGAGGAAACCTGAGTTCACGTCCCTGCTTTTCCACAGAAAATGACATGCCCGAGTTAACAATGGCACAGTCAAGTGGGTTGTTTCTGGTTGCTGTGGTTATCTGTTTTGTGGTTACTGGTCTCTGTAGTATAGCTGAACATCCCATAGGGTTGTGACATCTTGCGGCAGGATCTGCTATGGCCAAACTGTGGGGAGCTTTGGCAAATCTCAGGGATTTTTCTGTGTGTGGCTTATGCCTCCATTTTAATAGCCTTGGGCAGTTGTGCATGGGCAGTTGTGCTGTGAGAGCCTTGGGAAAGGATGAGGGAAGGTGCCAATCACAGCTGGACACATAACCCAAGACTCTGGCAACCCCTGGGCTCCTTTTCTCACCCACTCTTCCTACACTATCCTCAGCATCCCCACAGCCCTGGGGTGAGGGGAAGCACTGCTGGTGTTTTATGTGTCTTTGTAACCACCAATAGTACAAGCTGACAAGGAACTGCCCAGCCGACTGCATTTCATGATCCAGCTGTGTCCCTGTGAAGTGAGAGCGAGGTCCCACTGCCAGAGCAGTGAGCAGCACTTGCTGCGAAACTCCATGGGTGGGGGAGAGCCATGAGTCCCCAGGGTGCAGGTGGTGATAAGTCCCAAATCACTGGTTTTGGAAAAGCAGTTTGAAATGCATGACTAAAGGACCTGTAGCTTTAGTGTTAATAAATAGATATAACTGTTGTAGCCCACTGTGGAAAAAAACTGCACACAATATAACCTACAGAGATCTGAGACTGTAACTGCTCCAAGTGCATGAAACTTTACATCCAAATGTTCCCATTGTACAAGCAAATGTAAAAGGAGGAAGACAGAGAAGCTCTGGTTAGTCAGGATGTCCTGCGTTTTCTACTAGGAGAGTATTTCCATTTGTTCATAATTTTGCAAAGCTTTAATTCCCTGCATTGAAACACTGCATGGCAAAATATCTGCCTGGGGCCTGTGAATTGTTCTTCATTTTCCTGGATAGAGGCCCAGGAGTCTCTTAGCCTAAAATGTTTTGACTGCTTCTGAAAATCAAAGTTAGAGAATTTGCTTTTTTCAAACCTTTGCAACCTCTTCCTAGGGCAGTGACTTGACCTCAAGCAGCTCTTGTGCAGGGGTACCCAGGTCTAAGCAGGATATAAACCTTTGAAAATCAGTTTCCATGTGTTTAGTAGAAACTTCAACTTTTAACATCCAAGTCCCAGAAACCACTGTTCACACTGCCTGTGCTCTGACCAAGGCTTGATTTGCAGGTCTGGTGTGAGATTGCTGGGCTCTGTGCCCTGAGTTCAAGAACAGTATATAGGGCATCTAAAGGTAAAGCAAGCAAAAAAACAGGTACTGGGGCTTGAGGCTCCAGAAGAGCAGAAGGGAGGAGAAGTGAGAGAAGAGAGACATGGAGGTAGGAGAGGAAAGAAAACTATCTACCTGGAAAAGCTGATGAAGAGTCAGAAGGCTGATGGAAAGACGGATTTGAGGGGATAACTCAAACCATAGTGACTGAGAACTGGTGGCTGGGCAGGAAGACAGCACATTTGGGAGCAAAGTCTGACATGAGGGGGCTGCAAACAGAGCCAGTCAGGCAGAGGGTCTCAGGGCTAGAGACGATGAGTGGAGGAAGGAAATGGTGTGAGTTTGGGGCACTGGTATTAGACAAGAGTAGGACTAGAAAGGGACAGGTCATCCAAGGACTCTGGACAAAGCCCAAAAAAAAGTGCTTGGGGATGTGAATACAAGGCTTTTCTCCACTCCAGCTTTCCCTTGGGAAGCTTGAAGGAGTCCCCCTGCCTCTTCCCTCTTGCTGCTGCTTTGCCCCGGTCATTTACTGTTACTTTGTGAAACAGAAGTCCATGCAGTAAATCTCATGTGCTGCCCCCCTGGTGGCACACCCATCAGCAGGATGCCCCATGATGGAATTCGGGGTTAGTTTTCAGTTTGCATCCAAAAAAAGATACAGAGAAGCTTAGGAAACTGTGCAGTTATATCCTACTCATAAAAAATATGAAGTGTGGAATTCAGATAGTACCAGATTTATAGTCTGCACAATCCTAATTTGTCTTCTGGTATGTATTATTATAGTTTGATTTTGAGACATTCAATACTGATCCTTGCCATATACCAGGCATAAAAAGGAGGATGGTCAGTGGATTTTAAATATTTAATTTTTTTTTTTTCTTCTGCTGTTCATGCTCTTGTATTGCTTTGCTCTAAAGACAGATTTATTACTCCTGGACTTTTTAGTGGTGTTCGTTGCTATAACATTTAAACACTTACAAACAGTAATAAGATAATCTGCACAACAACCATTTGATATTTATTTACTAAAAAAATAGGGACGCGGGATATAAATTAAAAAGTTTGCCATAGTTTTGACCATACAATTTAGGATGCTAGGGCCAGGCACAGGTGAACTTGCTTAGATAAAGGTTGTTTTCACTGAACAATATGCTTTAGGGTAAACAATCTCTAGCTATAAGCTTATGTCAACCTAAGAGGTTATTTTGGGTGATCAAAAATACAATTATGCAAATAAGTTGATGTGTTATTTCCATGTTTTCAAAATAGTGCAACCACATTATTTTGCTTTAGAATGAAATTTCATTTAAAAATTTTTGCCAAATTTAACAATAGAAATGGGGTAGACAATCCAAAAATTAAATGTTTACCTTGAGGCAAAACAAATTGCCTCCTTTTCTTGTTTTGTTTGCACTTCAGTTACCAGTATGAGTCAGTCACACTAGTTACCTCATGACTCTACTTTCCAGAAAACTTAGTTTTGCTTAAGATCCACATTTTCAAAGTGCATTTCCCAGCCAGTTCGTTTGCATTCTATGTACTCGTTGCATCTGCAAGCAAATTGCAGACCAGAAAATGTTCCCATATGAAAACAAGGAACATGCAGTTGGTCACCATCTGTACAAAGCTTGGTTCAAATGACGTGGCCAGTGATACACAGGATTCATGTGCAGGGTGAGGACAGAAAGCTGCAATCAAGAGCCTTTTTATGTTCCTTAGCTGTGAGTTCCCTTTTCTCGAAGTGCATCAGACGCTGTGTCACCCTGTTGCCTCTGGCACAATGTGGGGACAGTAGCCACCATTGGTGCCTGAGCCCAGGTTCTCTACAGGAGCAAGACCACCCCCTGTACTGCATGGAGAGCAAAGGAGGCCACTATCTCCCATGAGGGTCCAGAGCAGGGTGAAATCCAGTTTTCAGCACCCATCTTCCAAATATGAGGTGCTCCAGGGAACCTCTGGCACTTCTCAGGGGAATCAGCACATTGTACCACTTGCTTTCCCATGCACAGGTCTGCAGGATACATCCAGACCCAGGCTGGCACCTTCACTTGGTGAAACATGAGTGAGGGAAGTGGTACTGCCTGTCAGGTTGGAGGGTACCCAAGGAAAGCCATGCAATGCTTCAGTCCCTCCTGGGCTGTAGAGCTGTGTCAGGGTGCACCAGAGCAAGTGGCTGGGGGGGGGAAATGCCAGTCCCTGCCACTGCATAGTCAGGGATCTGTGGGGACAGGAGGAGAATGGGTGAATGACAAAAGGGCCTCCCAAAAAAGCAGAAGAAGAGTTTGCACTTCTAATAGGGGACAAAGCATTTAAACTCTTCTCCTAACCCATCGTGGTAGTGGTGTGTTGCCTTTCATGCACCTGTGCCTGTGCTCACTGACACTCTCTGTTCTTGTGCAAGGTCATGGGCTCTGAGGAGGACCTGCAATGCCTGATGATTGCTTTGTAACACATGATAGTAGCTTTTCAAAAAGTGAAGGATTGTCTTTGTCATTTCATGTCTGTCCACTCCCCTGTTCATTTAACAGGACAATCATAGAAAATGTAAGCCACCCTCTTAATATCTTCAAAGCTTTGCTCAGGTCAGCAGGCTGACCTGGCTGCGTTGGCCAGATTGTGTGTAGTTCCTTCTTCTCCCTGTGCTTCACTCTTGCTTTCTCACACTGACAAAACTAGGGGCTATACCTGACCACCAGACCAGGAAAAGATCCTGGTCTGCTGGCCAGATTTTGCCTGTCTAGGCTGTATGTGCAGTATGCTGATACAACAAACAGGGAAAATACAACTCTGAATTTTTCGTGGACTATGGCAGCTTGTAGTAGTGACCATTCATCAGAAGCTTACAGCTACCTTGGCTGTCTAATGGTGGCAGGGAGAGCCTGTGTCTGCAGTGGTTATGGTCAATTACTTGAAACTGGTGAAAATCAGCATGTAGTTTTCTGGCTTTCAAAGCTGAATTGGTGTCAACCCGCTTGGAGATAACATGCATTATTACTGTTGTACTGGAGCAGTGTTTTGGGCTTTTTTTCCCTTGTATTCTCTCTATTCTGACTTTAATTCAAAATTCCTTCTTTCCCTCTTTTTTGGTTACCCTGTGTCTTAGTGCTTAGAGATTTCCTGCCCATATATTGAAAGTTTTTAATGAAGAATTTCAGCAACACTCAGAGTTACCAGTAAAAGCCCTCTGCAGATTTTGACAGAAGGAGTTATATGAAATTACTTCTAATCTCTTTATCCTTGTCACACCACTCTGCTATGCAGTAATACAGCAAAGAATTTCCAGAAAGCAAAGGTTGGCGACTTACAATACCTACCAGCTTGGTTGAAAAAATAATTAATAAAGAAATTGGGAGGTGCACTCAATCTGCTGCTCTGTTAGCTGGGGGACAAAGGAGAGGAAAAGTGGGGAGAGAAGTCTGGAAAAAGTAAATGCTTTCTCAGGATTTTTTTAAAATAAAAATTTGAGGGCAAGCAAGCCATTTCCCTCAACAGTGTCGATACTGTTCTGAAAGTCAGAAAATAAAGCGTTTTGGTTGGTTTTATCATGGCAGCTATCTATGGCATGTTGTTAATCCCTGTTAGAGTGGCAAAGCTGCAAAACAAATAACAGTATGTCCTTGAGTGCACCAGTTCTGTGCCTGACAGGTTTTCATTTTTCACCCCATTGCATAATGTTGGCATGTACAACCAACACGTAGCGTATGAAATTGTCTGGGATGGGTTTGATCCTACTTCCATTCAAGTCAAGGGCAATACTCTTCCAGTTCTCAACAGAGGCAAGGTCATGGTGTGTGCTGGAGCTTATGGCAGCCCAACTGGGAAGCCAAGTAGCAATATTTTTGAATAGGTCAGCAGTCTCCCACTCTGCTCCAATCCTACCTCCATTTGTGCTAGGACTTAGCATTTGAAGTCCTATAGCAACTAATGACTTTTATCACTTGTCTGTTGTTTTCTCAGATTTATTTCTTTAAAAGAAAAAGAAGAAAAAAAAAAGGAAAAAGAAACCCCAGCTATTATTTCCTCCTGAAATACACACATACAGACAACAACAGATTGATTTTCTTGTGCTCTGTGTTTGTCAGTCTTAGCCAAGCATTGTGTGTAGGTGTTATGTGATTTAAAAAATAAGGTGAAATGTGGGTGGGACTGAAAATGCAGTTGCTATTATTCATCTGTTTATGCCATCACACACGTGTGATCACGCTGTGATCTTGTGCAGCAGCCTAGGAACCTACGGATTGCTTGAATCATCATTCTGTAAAAGGGCCAGGAGATGTGCTATTTAATACTTCTACTAGATCAGCAAGATCTGTATATACTACATTTGTATTTCATAGCTACAGCCAGCATCAGCCCACCCATGTGATGAAATATCAGCATAGAAATCCATACCTGTACATTTTTCCTTATGATATGCAAACTTATCAGGATTCCAGCTGGGGTAAAGATATGTGTAAACAGCATACTTACCAAAAAGTGAAGATTTCATAAAAATAGAACCATTTTTAAGTTCTGGTCAAGTTTGCAAAACAGTCTGATCTGTGTAAAAATAAAAATTCCAAGGAAAATATTTCCACTTTTCAATTTGGAGCACTTTATGCGGAAATTGAAGAAACTTTTAAAGTGCTACAGAAATAATTAAACTGAAATTGACTTTTTTATTTGGTTGAGAAAAGCAAGTAAAAAGAATATTTGTTATTGTTGTTTCCAGGGTCAACTTGTGATATAAATAAAAACGGTTGTTTCTACACCTCTATTTTGGATGCTTTCACTTTCCCAGAAGGAGTAAAGATGTGGCACTGGCCCTCAGTTGCCAAGCTGGTTAGAGTAGGGAAATTTTCCCTAGGAGTTCAATCCTAAATGTTCCTTCAACTCCATGGAAACTTACTTGTGATGGTCACAGATCATCCAAAAATATTAGGTATAGATCCCTTATCACGTTTTTGCAGGCTCAACCACATTCCTGCTTCCACAGAGAGCAGTTCTTCTAGCTGCAGGCAGTACAAACATGTTGCAGTGCTAATTATTTGATCATCTGCCTCAATATTTCCAGATGTAAAAGATTTCTTTGTTCTGGTTGTTATTGGAGGGGTTTGGTTTTCTATCTCTGTTCCCCATTAGCTACATCTCTGCTAGTAAATCAAATGCACCTAGAATCGCTCTCTGGCACAGAGGCTTGTTGCCTCCAGAGGAGGATGCCGTCTCGCCTGCCAAAACCAAATGACTGCAACCAAACTGTGTGCTAGGAACAATCCAGAGCTCACTCTAACCCCCAGCCTCTGCCTGGGAAAGTGATATCTACCTTCTGGTTTGGGCAACTGGTATTTAAATGACATGGGTCCAAAGTGTGCCAGGGACTGTTCTGGACCTTACAAGGTGCAATTAGTTTCCAGCATCCAGGAAAGCTCACTGACGTGATTTGACTTCATTTACTTCTGTGGAGGTAGTTCTTACATCTTCTTCCTTATTGGCACTGATCAGCACAACAGCCTTCTTTCAGAGGCTCCAAAATCAGGTGTATACTTATTATGTCCCCAAGCAAGGTATTTATATTCAAATAAAAGTATAATTAGTGCTAGCAGGTGTTCTAGAATGAGGCTGGTAGGGGAGAACAGTCATCAAGATAAGAACCTGAGATTCATGGGATGTCTGCCCAGAAAGAGCAGTGAAACAAGGCAGAATGACAGGTAGCAGCACATGCTGATGGAGAGGGCTGCTGGCTGCTGCTGAACCAAACAGTTTCACTGGGAGTAAAGTCAAGAATTTCTAAGCAGGCATAAGACATGAGTCTGTTTTCAGAGTGGGAGGAGGAGGCTGAAAGCTCTAATAGCGTGGGTTTGGTGGGTTTTTTTTGTAGGGAGGAAACATTTGTTCAGCACAAATATAGTTACTCTAACTTCAATTTTCCCTAATCTATCCTTACTGGGGGTGCTATTGCAAGCAATTCCTTATCGGAAGAAGAAAACTGTTGACTTTTGATTCCCATGGAAACGCAAAAGAAGCTGATTCTTTATAACTGAGACACCCCTGGAAGAACAGGGTAGCAAGTCATTTAGAAGCACTGACTTCTCAGCTGGTCAGTACAACGAGACTCAGCCAGTTTCCCAATTTAGTAGCAGACAATCCTTCTGATCAAACTGTGGAGTTGTGTTGTGCTTAGCCAGATTCTAGCACTGTTGGTATATACCTGTACAGTCAATGGGCTATGGTAGTAAACCTACAAAATAACAGAAAATACCTACATTTCCTTTACAAGAAGAATACAGGAGATCAAGGCCAATTTTAGTTAATTCTGGTTTTGCCATCTGTTTGTAGAATAAATATATATTCCCCTGTTACATGGTAATATCGAATTCAAGAGAACACTATTTCTGATGGGATATAACTGATTTAACTGTCATCTTTTGCTTCACAGATTAATTTTGTTACCCACTCCTTTCACTCCCACACACTGGGGTAGCATTTTTTAGAATTAACAGCAACAACTTTGTTTCTCAGCTATGTCTAGTTTAACTAACATCTAATCCTCTTAGCTCTTATACTCTCACAAACAGGGATTTGTTTGGCTAAAAACTTTTCATTAGCTCAATCACATGGAGCAGGTATTTAACAACCCCAAGGCAAACCCATTTCAGACATCAGAGGTGTCTCTCCACCAGATTGGTAGAGCTAATTCTAGGAGCCCTTTGCTGCAAGCTGCAGAACCTGAATGGCAGGGTCAATGAGTGGCTGGCACCCAGATTTTCTACATAAGTGGGCAACATTCTTTAATGGTAATTTGCTGGCTCCAAACAGTGTTTTGTGATCCTTCACTAGCCCCTCGTCTCTGCTTTCCCTCCAAAGCAGCCCCTCAGTTTGTGCTTGCAAAAGTCAAGCCTCTGAAGAGAGGCAAGGATCTTCTTGTGGGATTGGTAAAATTGGTAAAGACCTGGCAGGTTACTGGAACAAATAAACACAGTAACAAACTGAGGATTGAACCTGCTGAACTTTTGATCTTAGTAATTTGAATCCAGAAGAAATATGGCTTGAGCAGCATACGGGTCCTAACGCAGGAAGCACGGGGTCACTGCTGCAGGATAGGCAGTCCTGGGGGGAAAATGCTGATGCCAATGGGACCTGTGCTCCTCTGGTGCATGAGGTCAAAGAGAAAAAGAATGGCTATCACAAAGTGGAAGAATGTACACCATTGAAAAAGCAAGAGTAAAATGCTTGCATAATATGCTAAACATGTAATTATTAACTTGAGACTAGCTCTTCCACAGAATCAGGGCCATGCTGTGCAAAGCCCATCCATGAGCATCCGTAAGTGTTTCTTGGGTCCAAGCTGTTTCTCCAGCTTGTGGGGCTATGTGTAGCATTTAGCAGTGCTCCTCAAGCAGGTCTCTGGGGAAACAGGAGCAATATCATGATTAACTGAGACTGGAGGGAAAGGCCATAAGGGGTGACACAGGGATATCACTTCATTGCACTTTTCCAGCAGTATTATCTTCCTCTGCTGTGTCTACCACTGTAGAGTTTTTGAAACATCTGTGTTAGTAGGAATAACGCTGACCAAGTCACCCCCATTGAGTGTACTGCCATGGAGTTATTTTTGGCCTATTCTCACATTACATTTGCTTTGGAGAATCTCAAAACATAGACATAAATAAGTGAGAAATAATATCAGCATCTTTCATTTAACTTTAAAGTTGCTGAGAGTTGAGCCCTCCACATCTATCCTTTACAGCTTGACTTTGCAATATCATGAGAGCTTTCCTGAGCATCAGCTTTAATTGATTGCCAATTAACCTGAGGTATTCGATACATTTGTCCCGACATTCTCACATAATTGTCCCTGGCTCCAGCTGCTCCTCTTTAGGAAGCCAGTGCTTACCCTCAGAGCCTGGTGGCCCTGCCTCAGCAGGAGAGCAGATGCTGGAAGGCTTGCATAGTGAACAGGGCACAACGACCTTTGGGGATGCCTTAGGTCCCACAGACCTGTGTGGAATATGACTGGACAAGCTGTTTTTACAGATGTGGGTTATGATGAGCTGCCCCTGCTGTAAACAATGTAAAATGTCCTCCTGTCCCAGTATGGGAGGAAAACTGGTGTACATGTAAGCAGAGGATACCTGGTTTAAACATATTTGTCTGTGTTCTACCTAGACATAAAATCAGTTTTTAAAGCAAATCATTCTGATGAACGGATGTAAAATCAATTGAAGGCGTGTTGCCTGAACAAGACCTGCACGATCAGGCAGGATTTCCATTGCAGACCACTTATTGAGAGAAGTTAAAGTAGTAAAAACATGAAGTATTAGAAATTGTTCCTTAGGAAGCCAGCTTTTAAAAAAGTCTGCCGACTGAGCTCATTTCCTAATCACTTTCAGAGGGCAACTGAAGAGCTTACAGAGTCCAGTCAGTTGTGTTATTTGTCTCAGTAGCATCATACGCAGAATTTGCAGACAGCAATAAATATCTGAGTGCTTGCAGTGTTGATGATATTCATATTATTAAAAAGTCCACTTTCAGTCTTACTTACAGCTGACTGAAAGCAAGCCATAAGCCAAATGAAAATGTGGCAGAATGATGTGATGGAAAGGAAACATGATGCCAGGTAGTATAATTGAAAGCTACTGAGTGCCTCTAGATAATGAGGGGATCTCTAGCTTTAATAGCCCAAGTTTAGCAGACCAAGTAAAGCAAAATCTTGGTACTTTGCAGAATACTATGAAGAGAGTAATTGTGAGAAGAGAGCAATTCAGCACTTACACACTGGTGATTAAATATTTGGGGTCACTGGTCCACACCAAGCTTTGTGTGGCTGCTGTACTCAGTATGCTCGATGTCCAACCAGTGAGTATGAAGTTTTGCAGCAAGGATGTTCAGGGACCCTGGGCAACAAGAACATTTTAGTAAATTCCCCAATCCCTTGGAAACAGGCAGTGAAAACATACATGTGATACTCAGCTTTTGGCTGAGTAGGTCAGGTTCAGGCAGAGACCACCATGGGATGTTTCTTTGATTCAGGTCTGTAAAATCCAGGGTGGTATGGAGTGAGTGAATAGAATTGAGCTGTTCATGGTCTCTTCCAATGCAAGAGGTAGCAAGTGTTAGACAAAGCTTTAGGAGCCATTTTCAGAATAAAAGGAGATATTTCTTCATGCAGCAATAATGGAACTGTGAAACTCTTTCCCAAAGCATGTGACAATTTTTTCAGACATTCAAGGGAAGATTGGGTAAGTACTTGGAAGAGAGGTCCGCCACTGGGCAAACTAGATCAGGCTCAAGAAGTCCCCTAAGCTGAAAATGGCCGGAGGCCGGAAGAGGACTTGCAGACAAGATCGCTTCTGTTCATGCTCTTTTTGCTGTTCTACAGGGATCAGTTTGTGGCCACTGCTGCAGACAGGTTAGTTGGCTACATGAGCCCCAAAAATCTGAAATAATAACATTGTTCCTATATTTTTATTTGGATGTTGAGTCAATTGTGTACCAGTTTTCTGATGTGTAGATGAATTCAAGGTGGTTTTAATTCCCATCTATGCCTGAGCTGGAGGGGACAGCACTGCAGGGAGCAGTGGTACCACAGTACCTGTGGGGAAGCAGGTTATTCCCTCAGCCTACACCATGGCTATAGGTACTAGATGCGTAGGAAGATAGTAGGAGTAGGGCTCAGTGGCAAGAGCAGCATTGCATGGTGGTGTATTTTGCCTGGGGGTCCAGTAAAATGCAGGCTATGCTTTGCAAAGCCATGCAGCCCACATGTGCAGTAGTGCTCCCAGTTATTTACACTAGGAAGGTTTTTAACCCTGTTAAACTAGCCTGACAAGACTGATCTAGCCAAGAGCACCTTCTGCTCTCTGTCCTCTGCCCCATTTTGTCCTTTTTGTGCATAGGAAGACTCAGAACTGAGCTCTGTGCTTTCTTATATGAAACTAAAATAATTTTTGAAAAGTTTGTGGGTTAACATATGATCACAAGTTCTTCCTTTGTCCCCTAAATTAGTAAAACACACATCACAGCAATACAGCAAAACTTGTATTGTCCTTGTGCTTGAGAACATAGAGCACGGAACACTGTACTCAGTAGTTTAAATTAACTTGCTTATCTTCGGACCACCAGAAAAAACAAGCATTATTTATCCCTCTCTTTTATACTGCTGCAATGATAAATACTTTGTTAAAGTATCACTGCAATTCCATTGCCTTAAAGTCTGAAGCTGTGAGAAGGGGAAACTCTGACAAGCTGTTTCTGGCGCACTGTGTTTTGCCGGTTTATCATCTGAGTGCCAGTGTGGCACAGTACAAGCAATATGAAATAAGAAAAAAATCACTCTGATATTCCTGTTGCTTAGTAATTTAGAAAAAATATTGAAATAAGCATTCTAAGATTTAAAAAAATATAATAAATAATTTTTATTTGCAAACACTCTTTAAAAAGTGATACCGCGGCTTTTGTGCACACATACATACACAAAATCATGAGCATTGTGTCAAATGTGAACACAGATACATGTCATCAGAAGCTGTGAGTTTCCTTGCTGTGGCTGCAGGCAGTTAAGGCATGTTTTCATGTGGACTTTTTGTGAGATCTGTACAAACCTGTACTCTCTGGAATACAGGCTTTTATAAGAAGTTTTGTAAGTGGTATCTGCATTGTTTAAGTTACATTAACTGCTAAAGTATTTTTGGGTTTTGTCTCAGAGGGGATAAAGCAACTTGTTCCTGATATTAGTCCTATTGCTTGAAGCTCTGCTGTGAAGCCCTCGGATGATAAGCACAGTATAAGAATGTATCTGAAATAGTACAGCTACCTTGACTCTAGTAGAATTATGCTTAATTTGCTTTAACAAAGAATCCAGACTCATTAGGCTAAAAGAAGTCTTCTCAAATCATAATCTGATATCCCAGAGAACTCAGTGGATTCTGACTGATATGTTAATTTGCATGACTGAGCACGATATCATTTTTTTAATGTTAGAAATGCAGGCATTTAACTTGAACATTCCTTTGGCATCTTATTCACAAGGCAAAAAAGATCTCGGAGACACAGGTTTCTAAAACAATGTCACCAATATTATTAAAGGGTTGAATCCTCTTTTTGAGTGACTGCCATAATCCCACTGTCTCCTTCTTCACTCAATTGGAATGAAATCAGTAGAAAATTTAATTTCTATATCCCAGGGATATGTGCTTTTGATGAGGCTGTGAGAATTCCTCTCATCCTCTCTGGAACATCATTTATCTTCTTTCCTTCCTTGCATATACTACTTCATTTGGGCCTACAGATGGTAAGGGAGAGATTTTAGCAGAATTAAGGCAATACAATCCCCTTGCCTCCATTTCCAGTTATCGTATAGAAGGAACAGAGCCTCTGAGACTAAACAGACATGGATTCCCTGTGTTGGCTTATCCCATACAGCACTCAAGGGATGCTAACCCAGGGCATGAGACATGTTAGACTGTTTGCTCACTAGAAATAAATTCTCTTAGAATACCCACCAACAGCTCTGGTGGCTGCAGAAGTCCAGAAGCTTTCAGAGCTCCTGACAACCAACACCATCATGAGTAGTGAAGGGATGGAGTGAGCTCTGTATAAACAGTGGTAATTCCTCAGTACAGCTCTGGGGTTTTATATTCATCTCTTCTTTGCTTCTCTCCTTCAGAAATACATCACAGGTAGCATCACAGGTAGCAGATCTGCATACCAAAGGAACTATGAGCTATCATTTTATTTTCTTTTCCTTAATGAAGAGTGCAATCAGCAAGATGCTAACACTCAAAACATTGACTAGCATGCTGATGAAAATGAAGTTTCAGCAAGTCTTAGGCCATGTGCCATTTTTTGCAAAAATCACTATAGGCTCTGCCACCCCATCCACAGACTGATTCACAGTCTGGAATTTTAGGCTCATACACAGTGTGATCCCATAGGTTTATATTCATCAACGTTCTGCCTGGTGCATGTTTTTAGTGAGCTTAGTACTGTAAATTGATTATTGACTTAACTGTAAGTAAATGAAATTCTGTTCAACCTACCAATGAAGTAGCATCAGTCAAGAACTAGAAATGGGCTCAGTAACTGGGATTCAATCAATAACTGAGCAGTAGCATCCATTGTAATAGCATCTAAGTGTCAGATGTGCACATGAAGAATAGCAGCAAATCCAAAAGGTGCAATTTTTCCTCTGTGCTTCTGTTTATTTAGATTGGCTGAGTTGCCCTCACTTGTTTTTATCTAGAAGTGATGGTGTTCCAACATGCCACTGCCTTCACTCCTGAGAGAGGCCTGTCATGAAGAAACACCTTACCTTTCCCTGAATGTGTTGAGGTTACAGCTCAGCCCAGCCGGCCTGGCAGGCACTCCCCAGCTACTGCCTGCTCTCCCAACCTTCTCCCGGCCATGCTGGAAGCAAACACTGGGGTGGGAGACAGTCACAAGAGATCTGCCTGGTGGCAGGCTCTCAGGTCCAGCTCTTGAAGCAGTGCCCCAGCCTAGACATGAGCTTGCAGAGAGGAGTGAGGCTGGTCAGAGGCAGTGCCAGCTGGGAAGGCAGGCTCGTGCCAGCTATGTGCTGTACCTCTGCAAAAGACACTGCAACAGCAATTCTTACCTTGGCTCAAACAGACCCAGTGTCTTGCAGGAGATAATTTATTGCTTTTAACGAAACAAATATAAGCGGCAAATAGGAAACTTTCAGATGCAGCCTTGGCTGACCCCAAACCAGACACAGCAGAGATGTTGATCTCTATTGTGTTGGACCTGTTCTTGTCCTTTGCAATTCTTTACTTTTGTGCAGTCTCATGCCCCTGCTGCCAGCCTGAGCAATGAGTGAGGGTATGGAAACATTTTTCATGATCTAGATCTGTTTTTAATTTTAATTATTAAATAGATGAGAGTATTCTGACTTTTCCTAGGATGAATGGTGCTTCCTGCTGGTACACTTGGAGACAGTGCTGTACTTTAGTAAGAAGAAATTCTTTAGAAGTGGATAAGACTCCCAGTTTCCCATCCCTGCATTTTTAACAAGTAGATGACTGTGTGTGAGATCAGGTAAATGCATTGTATCACTCAAAATGGTCACAGTAACCATAGTGAAACTAAGTATTATTTTTTTAATTTCTGATGTTAATTATATGCCAGTTCTCCTTCCTCAGTGGCTGGGGGACGATTTTGAAACTACAAAGCCAAGGAGTGCACCCTCAGCAAATCTGCAGATGGCATGAAGCTGAGTTGTGCAGTTCACACGCCTGAGGGACAGGATGCCACGGGGAGGGATTGGGCTCAAGAAGTGGGTCTATGGGGACCTCATGAGGCCCAACAAGGCCACGTGCAAGGTGCTGCACCTGGGTCAGGGAAACTCCCAGTATTGATACAGGCTGGGGGATGAAGGGATTGAGAGTGGTCCTGTAGAGAAGGACTTAGGGGTGCTGGTGGGTGAAAGGCTGGACATGACCTGGCAATGTCCTGTCAAAGACAGAAAGCCAACCATATCCTGGGCTGCCACAAAAGAAATGTGGCCAACAGGTCGAAGGAAGTGATTCTCCCCCTTTACTCTGCTCTCATGAGACTCTACCTGGAGTACTGTATCCATCTCTGGAGGTCTCAGCACAGGAAGGACATCAACCTGCTGGAGTGAGTCCAGTGGAGGGCCGTGAAGATGACCACAGCACTGGAATACCACTCCTGTGAGGAAATGCTGAGAGTTGGGGTTGTTCAACCAGGAGAAGAGAAGGGTCCAAGGAGATCTCATAACACCTTCCTATACCTAAAGGGGGCTTAAAAGAGAGATTGGGACAGATTTTTGGGAGGGCCTGTTGCAATAGGACAAGGGGTAATGGTTTTAAACTAAAAAGGGTAGATTTGGACTAGATATAAGGGAAGAAATTTTTTATGATGAAGGTGGTAAAATGCTGGAAACAAGTTGCCCAAAGAGGTATATGCCTCATTCCTGGAAGTGTTCAAGTTCGAGTTGGACACAGGTCCAACCTGTGGACCTGTAGTTGGAGATGTACCTGCTCATTGAAGGGGACTGGACTTGGTGTCCATTAAAGATCCCTTCCAAACCAAACTGCTCTGATTCTATGATTTTAAGATCTGGCTCAATTACAGATGAAACTCAACTCAAATGCAAACTGTTGTCCTCTGGGAAGTTTTGTTCTAAGCAGAAGTCTTGCAAGAACAAGCTGGTCCTGAGAGTCCCTCCATCTTGTGCAAAGATTAGTGAGAGCACACTGTGTAATTCCGGTTTTAACATAAATCAAGTCCAAGCCTCAAAGCTGAATTGTAACCTGCAGCTAATCCAGACTGAGACCCAGTCAACCACAAATATCCATGCCTGTGTTTATAAGTAGATAGTAGTTTTTTCACTGAAATACATATATCAAACAGCTTCTGATTTCTTAGTAGCAAGTAGAGCAGGGTTCTGTATGTCAGCTCTCAAAATACAGTGTCTGCCTAAACTGAAATGTTACAATGTGAATTTTGCATAATCTGGTGAAAGGTTTTTGAATTCTAAAATCTAAACGGGAGGAAGATGGATTTTGTAACTTCGGAGTTTGAATCAAGATTTTCCCACTAGCCATGCTGCGAGCCTCAGGACAGTCAGATTGAAGATCAATTTGCCACTGAGCTCAGAAAATGCATCAATGTACTTGCCAGAGTATGCATTACAGATTATCTCTTAAATCATTCCTTCACATGGAAAAACAGATCCACTTTCAGTGTTAACGGAAGATTTAAAAAATAGAAATACCATAAAACTTCTCTGGGAAACTGATAGACTGGCTAAATGCTGCAGTTTTCTGGTACAGAACATTGTGTTACTCAGTTCTCCAGTTTTAATACAATAGACAGGAACTCTACAAGCATAAACTGTTACTGGTTGTGTGTGCATAGGAGTAAATGATATCTGGTTTTAGTCCTTACGTAGGAAAAAAACAAGTTTAGCAACATATTTTATTTGAACATGTGATGTAGCTATTGTAGAGAGGGTATTGCTAGTTCTCCTAGGCTCCTTTTATGTGAAGATTTTTAATAAGTATGAAAATCTGCTTGGGGCTATTTTTATCATAAACAGTAAAAAGATTCATGGTTTAATTTTATTTCCTCGACCGTTACCCCTCCAGTTCCTGCTCCTCCTTTCACCCTGGCAGCAGCTGGCCCAGTCCTCCCCAGCTCTCCCTGCTGCCTCATCAGCAGCCAGTCCTCAGCAGCAGCAGCAGCAGCATCTGTCTCTGACACTGCACCACTGTTTGTCAACAAAGGACTGCTGTGTCCTCAAGCCCCTTTAGCGTGCACCCAGCATTGCCTGTCTTTCTTCCCTCTGGATAACCACCTGCAGACACGCTGCTTCCTATTGTTTTCCTCCCCATATTTTGCAGTTCAGACTCTCTCCAACTGTTCTGAGGATCTCTCATTTCTCAGCAGAGTGGCTGTCATTGGATGTCCCATGTCCCTGGTAACTTTCTGCCTTCTCAGCCTCAGTGTTTTGCTTCACTTCATGAGTTATCCTGGTCACAAAAATGACCACCAGCTGATCAGCCCCCCATAGGTCCCCATAGGAAGGACCAGCTGCACCACACGAGTAATTTTGTCCCTAACCTCCTTTTTCCATGGTTGGACTCCATTGCTCTGTCCCCTCTGGTTCTTTTCCTTTTGTCTCTCTCTAGATGGACTCCATCTCTTCCACCTTTGAGCCTGTATGGCTTCCACCACCCAGTACAAAGGTGCCAGATGTCTGGCTTGAAAGCAGGCAATTATCCTTCACCCAGAGACTAAATGTCCTTTTGGTTATGTTCTTCCAGTACTCTTTTACCTGACTCACATGCATTTTTTCAGAGCCGTCATCTACACATCCTATATTTACTAGTTCCTCTTTCCAATTCAACCCTCATTTTCTCCCTTCTCACAAGCATTACTATGTCTCATCAATTGTCCCTCTAAAACAATTTACCTCAACCCAGCAGCTGGATTGCCTCATCCTATTTTTTAATTTCCCTCCCGAAACTGTGGATTTCCTCTTATCTCTTCTACATGCAAGGCACCTTCCATTTCTACCCTGCCTTCCTTTGCAGCTATCACTTGTCCTGTAAGCAGTTTGCAACTCCTGTTCTTCCTGAACCATGTCTGTTAATCTCTGTGATTCTCTATTAACGTCTTTTCAGACAATTATCAAGTCACTGACCCTATTCTAGGCATCCTCAGTCTGACTCATGTTTCTGTGGTAACCCATCTACCTCCAGCTGTGTCTTAGCCATGCTGCTGTTTCTAGGCACCATTTTCCCTTCAAGCTGTTTCTGTTTCAGGAATCCTCTGTTGGGTTCCCCCAAAAGAGAGGACTGAGAGGCAGCCAGACACCTCTCATGGGCGGATGACAGGAAAACCACAAAGCAAGAGGTCCACTGTGTTGATCAGACCTTCAGACCTTCATCCCACTCCTCTACAAATGTTTTTTCTTATGCCTTGAATTTGGTGATGAGGTGGATGTGCTGTTAAAGGCATCTGCGTACTGAAGTTTAGGGATATTTTGGGCTGCATGGAGATAATTAAGCAGTAAATAATAGTTTCCAAATATGTAAGTACAGTCCTCAGGAACTGGTCTCATAGAGATCTGTATCAAAATCTCCTCTGAGATTTTGAGCAGAGCAAATAAGAACAAAAAATATTTCATTCATCTACTTGGCAGTATATTCTGGAAAGGCTGATTCAGACCCAGCTTTTCCATTCAACTATAAAATATCTGTATGTACTATCTTCTTAAGCGTTATTTTAAAATAGAAATGTTATTTGTCTCCTGGGTTCATTCAAAGCAACTAGCTGCATTTGTGGAGTCTAGTGAAGGTGTTTTATGTTATCAAATGTTAGGCATTGATATTGATGGCAAATATTTGCTCATATTTAACATAAAGCGCTAAGGACAGTGCTAAGAAGACTTCTTGATGCTAGAATGGCTACAGGCTACAGGCTTTCAGTTCCAATGTAAACGCCCAAGAAAGTAAAATTAAGGTATTGTTAGCAACGCATTTATTCACTTTTATTAGAAGTTCTTCCTTTTTAGAGCTTCACGTGCCCAGTCAGCTCTCACAAAGCATTTTAAAACCTAATGTATCTTGACATAAAGATAGATAATAGATAATAATAAATTAATAGATAGATATAGGCAGACAGTCCACAGATGTTGATTAAAATACTCCCCAGTGTAACATAAACACTTTTATTCCTATCTTAAAGGAACTACAGAGAAAAAAATGTTATGTATCAAGTTGTGGCTTCTAATTATTTAATTCATATGCATAATAAGTGTATTTAACCAAGTAATTAAAAATGTCTTAACTGAAATGTAGGTGGAAAAAATTTCTCTTCCTAGAAGTACCTGTTTAAAGGGAAAAATTAGTAAAGACACTGTGCTGATATTAGAGTTGTTTAATTTTTAAAAGTTTCACATTCTGTAGGCAATAGTCACAGAAACCTATAAGGATGTGCAATACTTTATTGCACTGTATAGTCTACCTGTCCTTCACATCTGGCAGCACATTTGTATGGTAAGTGGCACCCACTGTGAGAAACTCCCCATGGACCCTGCCTGAATGCTGTGGGACACTGGGAATTTGGGAAGCCCAATGGCCTGGGCTGGTGTTTGCAGTGCTTGAGCACAGACGGAGAGGTACCGGCTGTCTTGCCAGCCCCCTTGGCAAAGGATCTTATTTATAAAATTGCTCTGCTCTTCATAACTCTTCCTGTGGCCACCTGTGTGCCCAGGTAATCTATGGATCTCCATTTTCTGTAAAGGCTTATTTTGGTACCTAAAGTGAGAGCTGGGCTCTTCTAAAACTGTAGTTTAATGCACAGTGGTTTTCCCCCTGCAATAGTAGTTATTTTCCACTGCAGCTGAAAAGCTCTTCAGCTTTGCCAGGGTACTTTTCTGTTGTGCTCCCTACACACCAATGCACTTACAGACACCTCTACCTGCACCCAATGCCATCCTGATGGCTGCCAGAGCAGGTGTGCCTGCCAGCCACTCCACGTGCCATGGGTGCTCCACGAGGCATCTACCCCCAGACCACTGACAACCTGTCCATTTGCTCCTCTGCAACTGTCTCCACAAGCAGACACAAGGGACCAGGGATGTGATGGGGACATTGCTAAAGCACTCAAACCACACAGACCCCTCCTGACTGCCCAGTGAAGATCATTACTAAATCAGCACCACTGAAGCCTGAGCCTGAGATTCTCCCTGTTCACACAAAATTGTCCCATCAGGGAAATCCCAGAAGCAGCTTAGCTGAGAGACAGTTGCATTAAAATCAAACCCATGGGGAATGCACATATGTGATTTTAAACTATTGTGTTTCCATGATCCTTTCCTAAGAGCGACTGGGGGTGGCATCATGCAATGCAGCAATACATGTAAAAGTGGCTGAACAGCTGTGAAGAAGGGAATATTTTGAAATACTTGTCTGCACTGTGAAGTTGCTAAATCATTAGTGTAGTCTGGTCTTACAAAACACAGATAAAAACAGGCCATTCTCCCTGAAAGCTTTGGACGATAAGGTTTTATAATACTATTTTGAAAAAAAGCTGCAAATAAGGGAGTGAACAAGAAAGGTGGGATGTGTTGGTTTGTTCTTTGAATAAAGTCTTTTTTTAGGGAGTTTTCTAGCCTGACATATGATTTTATATGAGCATTGCATATTCTTTGTTAGCAACTTTACAGAAACTGCTTGTAAATACTCCTTCCCATCAACACTGAGTTTCCCTTTGAATAATGAGCAAGTTTTCTTACATATCTTGTGTATTTTGCAAGGTCTGTTCCCTCCAAGGGAATTGTGATGACTGAAACTCCTATCCAGTGAAACCACTAGCCAAAGAGCTCTGTGATCAGCTAGCAGTGGTGTTTAATAAATAGTTCCCTTACTATCTCTTTTATAATCTGGAGGAGTACTTTGTCTGTCCAGTGCTAAGGACTCATTCCCCAGTAGATGAATATCTACGGGGCATTTTGCTGTGAAAGCTCAGCACAAGATACTAAATTATGGACCAAAGGGATTCGTAGGTATGGCAGGGCTGTAGATCTTGCACTGCTGGCATGGCCAGGTAGGATTTCCAAGAGCCCAGACAGCCAGTCAAACCCACAGCTGTAGAGGTGTCCTCATGTGTGCCATGTTCAGGCCACTGTTGAAAGAGCCCTCTCAATTCATGCTTCAGATCTCTTCTGTTTTCCTGTATGATAAAGATCTCCCACAGCTCACAGCGACTATTTTTCCCCTCCCATTTGTTTTTTCAGCAGCAGGTAGTTGCTAGTCCTTCTGCTCCAGAAGGAGGGGATGTACCCCTGTCAGAGGTGATCAGTGCTGTACCGGTATTTCCTGGGGAGGTGGTTTCAACACGTTGCTTAGGGATGGGTCTGAACATATTCCTGATAGCCCCATGTGCTCAGATGGAGGTTCTTTACTGGGAATGGAAAGTTTTCAAAGCCTCCACAGTAGACTCTCTGGATCTGCCTGTAGTGTTTTCCAAAGCAAGTGTTGCCCTGCAGGATGAAATACAGATGTATCTGATGAAAGAGAACTGGAACAAAATTAAACCCCATTTAAGATTCACAGAAATTTCCCCTGTGTTACATGATCCCCCACATCTCAGTTTTGTTTTTTGCTCTCTGTTTTATTAAGGTTGCTAACAATTTGAAGGTAAATTGGTGTTTCATTGAAAGTGCTTTCTGAATTTTAGGTGCTTTTTCACTTTTAACATCCATATCTTTTACTTACTCCCAAGACAGTCTGCAGTTATATGGTGTCTGTATTAAATTAATGTTTGACTTTATAGTCTGTGTGCTGTACCACCCAGCACCTCCTCCATTTGCAGTAAGTAAATATGCAAGTGTTACGTTGCCCTTGAAACCTGTGTTCTGTGACAAAGGTTTTATGCTGAGAAGAGGCAGAAATGCCAAGTTTCTGTGGGTCACAGACCTTCCTGCCAGCCATGCATGAATCAGAAACCCACCCCCAGTGATCTGCGAAAGCATGGTGTGAGACTCTTGGGACCAGGTGACAAAAGGGCAGACTCAGCCACCTGAGAAGCATCCACCTCTCTCTGAGACCTCAGCTGTGAAAACCTCATCTCTAAGAGAGGAAAATGTGTGAATGACAGACTGAGTTTTCACAAGGTAGTAGCTATACAGGGAAGAATTTTTTTTCATTGCTTGTGCAACAATGAAAAAAAATTTGGTTTCTGTTGCTTTATATCAGCTTATCTACAAGGGCAGATTTAGTAGGAGGACCCATCAAATTTTCCACTGCTCTGTTTGCCCAGGGTGACATGATACAACTACAGATGTGCTGTACTAAAGCCATCGCTTTTCTCTGGTAGCTACACCTGGCAGCTTCAACTGATAACTGAGTTTCTTTGAAGTCCTTTGGCCTTGGGGGGTCAATACTACACACTATTTGACTCTCTTAGGACTTTACCAGGCTGACATGATTTGTAGAAGTATTAGCACCCTGGAAAAGTGAGTATTTGTACAACCTTCCCATAACAGGCAGTGACCTTGTCTATGCTGCCAAGCAAACTAGATTTGAGCTGGCTCCATAACTCAAGTACCAGTGTGCCACTCTTCCACTTCCCGATCTCACCACTGCAGCCTCAGTTTTCAAAGACTGGACCATCCCATGCAACAGGGCAGTGATAAAAACTATATCTGATGCAGATGTGTGGGCAGTTCTCCTCCAGAGTCTTCTGCTGAAATGCTACTGCAACCAGGAAACACCAAGTTGGCAAAAGCAGACCTTTTCACAGAAACATTGTCTCTTCCACCCAGGTTTTTCTGGGAAGATCTGAGAGATCTTGAATGAATTCCTTATCCAAGCAGAAAAGAGAAACAGCTTGCCTGGACCTCCTCCTTCCTCACCTAGTGCACCTCTTTGGGAGCAGCTGTCCTTACCAGGTGGAGCAAGACTGCTATGAAAAGTTCCTGCTCCCTTGAGCTGGTTAGGCAGCATCTTGAGCCCAGATAAGCTCTTTCAGATAAAACCCCTCTTTCTGCCTGGGGTCTCTGAGGTGATAGCCATATAGCTGAGACTCAAAGCAGCTCTGTGGAATAGAAGGGTATTCTTATTTCCACTGGGGGATCAGAAAGGCACCAAGAGGCTAACATAGAATCACAGAATCACAGAGTATGCCGAGTTGGAAGGGATCCACAAGGATCATCATGTCCAACACTTGGCCCTGCATAGGACCATCCCCAAGAGTAACACCATGTACCTGAGAGTATTGTTCAAACATTTCTTGAAATCTGTCAGGCTTGGTGTTGCAACCAACACCTGGGTAGCCTCTTGCAGCACTCAACCACCCTCTGGGTAAAGAGCCTTATTCTAATATCCAACCTAAACCACCCCTTCAGGCCATTCCCTTGGGTTCACTGGTCACCACGGAGAAGAGATCAGTGCCTACCCCTCCTCTTCCCCTTACAAGGAAGTGCAATGAGTTCTCCTCTCAGTCTCCTCTTCTCCAGACTGAACAGACCAAGTGATCTCAGCTGTTCCTCATACGGCTTCCCCTCAAGGCTCTTCACCATCTAAATTGCCCTCCTTTTGACTCTTTCTAATACCTTAATATCTTTCCTATGTTGTGGTGCCCAAAACTGCACACAATATTCAAGGGGAGGCCACCCCAGAGCAAAACAGAGTGGGACAATCTCCTCCCTCAACCGGCTGGTGATGCTTTGCCTGATGCCTCCCAGGACATGGTTGGCTCTCCTGGCTGCCAGGGCACTGCTGACTCATATTCAGCTTGCCATCAAGCAGGACCCCCAGGTCCCTCTCCACAGCACTGCTTTCCAGCATCTCATTCCCCAGTCTGTATGTGCATCCAGGGTTGCCTCATCCCAGGTACAGAATCTGGCACTTTCCCTTGTTGAACTTCCTATGATTGCTGATTGCCCAGTGCTCTCATTTGTCAAGATCTCTCTGTAGGACCTCCCTGCCTTCGAGGGAGTCAACAGCTCCTCCCAGTTTTGTGTCATCTGCAAACTTGCTCAGTGTCCCTTCCAGTCCTGCATTCAAGTAATTTATGAAGATATTGAGGATCACAGGGCCTAAGATGGAGCCACTAGTCACCAGTCTGATGTTACCCCATTCACTGTTACCCTCTGTGCTCGACCTGTGAGCCGATTGCTCACCCACCACATGATGTGTTTATCCAGCTCTGTGCTGGACAGTTTGTCCAGAAGGATCCTGTGAGAGACAGTATCAAAAGCTTTACTGAAACCAAAAAGATTATACCAACTTGCTTCCCTTGATCAGCTTGGTGGGTTACCTTGTCACAGAAGGAATTCAGGTTGGATAAGTAGGACTTTCCTCTCATGAAGCTGTGGGGACTGTGACCAATGACTGTGTTATCTTTCAGGTGTTTTTCAATAATTTCCAGAACAATCTTCTGCATAACTTTACCAGGCACTGAAGTGAGACTGACAGGCTTGTAGTTTCCAGGGTCCTCCTTCTTGCCCTTCTATAAAATCAGGACAATGTTCACTAGCTTCCAGTCAGCTGGGACCTCTCCAGATTCCCAAGACCTCTCAAAAGTCCTTGAGAGAGGTTGTGCCATGACAGCAGCCACCCTTTACTCCTTGGGGAGTGACAGAGGCACCTTGTCAGCTCTGTGCTTGGCTGCCAGCCCATTTCGTCTGCCCTCTGCTTGTAATTGTTAATTTGCTGGGAGTAGGAAAGCTCTGGTTAGCACAGGTAGAGCTTTAACTCTGAGACACTCCTGAGAGGCCAAGACACAGGAGTAGAGCAAGGTAAAACATCACAGATTGCTTCTTTCCTGTCTTCATGTTTAGGCTCCCTTTGCATTATTTCATCATGCTGTTTCAAGTCTTTTTGTTGTCATTTTGAAGTTTCAGCTGTCATTTGAATGACTGCTCTCATGCCAAAGATTTACTTGGAAATTTATGTACTCCCACAGATCAGGCATTCCCTCTCAGCTCTCAGCAAGGCACGTCTAGGCTTGCATGTAACCTTAGAACAATATGGAGAAAGGCTATCGTGATTTACCTGCCACAAATTATCTATTAATAGCACCATTTATGTACTTTTTTTTCCCCCTTCATGGCATGCTTTCCTAGGTCCCCTTCTTAGTAGGTTTCCCTTTTTTTGTGTGCTTTGTTCTTTCCGTGGTGGACAGGGCAAGCAGAAGAGGGGTGATCTTTTCAGCACTGGCTCTGCACCCATGTCCCGGCACTACCTTCCCCCACAGGTGTTTGCAGGGAGGGTGGAACATGTGTTGTTCACAGCCTGGTAAAACATTGACCAGCGCAGGCAGACGAGGCTGTGGAAGCCCGGGGCTGCCCAGGGAGGCAGGCAGGCAGGCAGCGGGAGCCCAGCAGCAGCCAGCACCCACGGGAACACTCCAGCTTCTCCCCAGGTACTGTTTTCCACTTTCATTTTCCCAGCTTTGAAAGGCAGGAGGGCAACAGTGCTGAGTAATAAGGTTTGCCAAAGTTTCTCTCCTTGGAAGTCAGAAGAGGAGTTAGCCTTGTTGTTTTGCAGTTTGCTTTCATGAGCAGTAGCTGACTGCATGGTGTCATCTAAAGCATGGGTTGATTAACCTACACTTGATTAGCTAGTTGTTTGGATTTTGTTATATCTTTAAACAAACAAAATTAGTGCATAACTAACTCAAACCAGCTGGCTTCTGCTTTTCTTCTAACTGAAGAGTAGGAATAGGAGTCAGATTCTAATGAAAATGTGTAAACCAATTATTGCAACAGGATTGTGGGTGGCGACTCATGCTGAAAAATACTTGCTGATTTTTGAACAAGCTTTGCAAAAATAGGCAAAGTGACTAATTTTTCAAGACTTTTTTTCATTTTTCAAGATTTTTTTCCATGTTTTAAGACAGTAGAAGCAGAAAAATACCAGGATGTAAGTTCCAAGAATGTATACGCTATTCAGAGAGGTGAAGACAAATACATTCAATAATTGTTTTAATTTTGCTCAGTGACTGAAAGTTTCTACCACCCAGTGGAAACTGATTCGTTCATGCATGAACCATCCTCCATGTGTGCTTTGCTGATCTGGATGTGTCTTTATATAAGTACAAATGGTTAGTAACTCCTCAAAAACTACCTTTGACACCCCAGGTAACTGACAAATAATCCTGAAGAGGGCTCAGTGTGAAGTGAGGGGCATGTAGTCAGTATTCACAATTCACAGTATGTTTTGTGTGCAAAACAAAATGCAAGAAGTAGATTAAAAAAAAAAATCTGTTGCTTTCAGTTTATTAGTGTCTGTCCCTAGCTGTGCTTGCTGCTTGCTTCAGTCCTCCCTGATGTGACAGAGATTTTCTTGATGTGTTGGCTAACTGGGCTTGCACATGACATGATATTTATGCTCAGTAACTGCTCAGGGGTGTTAGGTAGTAGTGAAGTGTGGTAACACATTTACTTTATTAAAAGTAGTCTAAGTGTGGCTCCAGCTCTTAGCGGTACTAAAACTCCTAGAGCAAAATGCAGGAGAAAAGTGTAGAGAACAAAGAAATTGGATTCCTACAAGTTTCTGCTTTAAAGGATTGAAATATGATTCAAGAAAAAATTTGGTGAAGGCTGCACCATAGTTTCAATCTATTGATGAATGTGTAGACATAAAGCATGACTATGATTAAATCCTGTGATTTTCATGTGTGTCATAGTGATGTGTGATTCCTGTCCTCTCCTCCCAGGAACAGTGGTTCCAGTATTTGACAGTAAATTGGATTGATGTAGAAGTTTCTTCTGCGATGACTAAAAAAAGCAGCAGAATCTTATCTCAGAGTTCACAGTGACTGAATTTTAAAAAATAAATATGTAAAACAAAAGATAGCGATGACAATGTTATCTTGTCTGTTTGCATACAAAGATAGAGTTCTAGCTGGTGACTATAAGAGAGATTATATGACTTAAATGTAAGGTATAGGACTGTTGACAAAATCTGTTCAGTCTTTGAGTCCTGTTTGCTCTACAGAAGACTTCTTTCAGAGCAAAACCAATTCTTTTCTGTCTCTGAACCAAGAAGTCAAAAAACCCCCCATCACCAGATAGGTAGGTTTCAGGTCAAGGGGGCCATAACCATCTGTAAATTATGAACAATTTAATTTATTTCAGCAAATAATAACATATTATTGCAAGCTAAAATGAAGGAAATTGTTTTCATCCCCTGTGCTTCATTCTCAGCACAGCTTTTTACCAAGTTTCAGTTGGTTAAACCTGTGTACATAGACTGAAAGGAACAGGGCTGTGCAAGGGATCATGAGGACAGCCTGGTCTGCAAAATCTTTTTCTGGATATGCAAGGTGGAAAGACTGAGAATAATACTTAGCCTGGGCTAGTTACAGAGAGTTGTTAATTAAAAAGAAGTCTCTCTTCACCCTTCAAGGCAGTCCCTGTGACACAGGTATTAATGCTAGACCTATATGAAATAAAATGTCCTGGATCCCACAAAGATTTCACAGTGACATTTTTTAAAATTTCCTATTTGTAATTGAACCAGGAATTATCATGTTAAAGGGATATATTAAATTGGGAATAATCTCTTCAGATACTTTATAAGGGAGTGATGCCCTCAATAGAGATGCCAAAACAGATGACAAAAAAAGAAATCCCACCAACCAAACATCCCCATGCAACCAGGATTACAGAATGGGGCATGGCAAAACTCCACTGTCTCCCTCCCAGAAAGTGTCAGGGTTTCCCAGCTTGCCCACGTGTGCCAGAGCCCCACATGGTGAGCAGGGCCCTTTTGGAAGCAGGAGTAGCCTCGGTCCCTGCTCTCTGTGGGGGGGGGTGACAGGGCTGTCACTGGGAGGGTGCCAGGAGAAGCATCTGGGCCATGTGCTCAGTGACCTCCTGCACCTGAGCTCTCATTCCAGTGGCTTACATTTGTTTACTGTACTTGTTTGTGTAGCAGGTATCACACCACTGGTGAGATGTTGCAATTGCTTTCCTTGATTCCCTATTACAAAGACGTTGACAACAAATCACCTGGATCAGATGGGTAACTTGGGGTTTGTTGTGCTGGACCTCTTTGTTTAAGAACACACCTCAAGGGACAACTTCACAGTCATTATTTTTTCCCCCAACACAGCAGCCATATGGCACCTGGATAAGGACGTTGCAGGTGTTTGGGGCTTGAGACAGAAGAGCAAGCAGCTCTGCAGTCTCTGGCAGAAGTCTCATTCCTTCTATAAGGAAAGCTCCCTGCTTTTCTCTCTGAATACTGAAAATCTTTTCTATGTAGAGGTGCACTTGTACACCACCCACATGACCAGAAAAGCTCCTTTGTGTTACTTTGGGAGCAATTTTAAAACACTGGAATTTAAGTAGTTTATTTCCTTAAGGCAGAAGTGTGAATTTTTCTGGGGGATTTTTGTCTTTTATAGGAGTAACAGTTTTCTAAGGGAAACTATTTACCTTTTCAGAGACAGTTGCAGAAGTACATTTTTGTGTCAATTAGCTGTTTCAGTGAATGAAATTATCAGGTAAAATGCAAACCTTAAAGGACAGTGATCAGAGACAAGCAAACTTACCCTTGCACATTTCCATCTGAGCAGCAGTACTAGCAATGCATCGAAACCCCAGCTTTTCATTTTTGCTAAAATAACACAAAGTGTTAACCCACGAATTGCAGCTGAAGATGAAATATAATTTTTGCAAAATGAAGTAACTTTAATTATTTTAATTTTAAAAATTAATTTGTGCTAGATTTCTCAATGCATTTCTCAATGGTGACAATGAGAAAAGAACACTTAGGTCTTGATTTAGTTTTTCCTTTTTTGCAATGTGTACTTTTAATGAGAATATTTCTTTATGCAATTTGTTGTTTCCTGTAACAACTTTCAGAACTTCTATCTGCTCAGAAGTCAGATGTTGCACAGATCAGAGTGCAGCATATAGTTGATGATTAAACATATCTATCCAAATGAATGGCAGCTCTGCCTTCCCCTCCCCAGTGCTGGGTCAAAATGTTTCCTTTTACTTCCAATATTAAACAACAATTCAATAGTATCAGTACTGACTTACACTCTGGAAGGTAAAAGTAGAAATAATAACAAATAATTTTAGCAGAAATGTTTCTTTTTAATGGCTGACTAAACAACAGCTTACTTCTCATACCACAGTATCCTGACTTATGGATTTACCACTCTTCTTCCATGAATCTTCCAGGCTATAAGAGCAAAAAACAAAAAGAAATGACCACAGTGCCATTTACCTTTGTATTTGGAAAGAAACAAGTTTGAGAGGTCAACAGATTACCTCTCTTGTATCTAATGAGTATTTAGGTTAAAAACAAAAAGGCTTTGTTCAAACCAAAACTTTTTGACGTTGAGGGAAGAGTGATCCTCTACTGACTTCTCACCCCTTCTGAAGAACTGCAGAAAACAGTCATTATTCATTATTTCAGTCTTTTCTATCTCCTGCAAAGATATTATCAGACAAATGCTGTGGCACTATAGCAGCGATGTAGTTTTTAATGGTCTCCAGAAAAAATGCACATCTTTCTTGGATCTTCTTCACTCTGGGAAGTCTCTGTTACTGCAACAGGAAGCAGTCCCTGCAGCAGGCCTTAGACAAACTGTCAGCTGGCATCATGCTAAGCTTTACTGAACAGAATACTTTCACCTGAAAAACTGGAGATGCTTTAAAAGGAACATTGCTAAGTAAATATTCTGTAATGTGCAGAAACAGCTTTTTCTAACCTGGTTTATGGCACTTTTGTTAATGCTTCTCCAAGCAATACTCAGGGCAGCCCCTCTATCTATCATGAAGCTCTTCACACCTGTAGTTAGGTCTTTGTGGGCAGACAACTTTATAAAGCTGAAACTAAGGGCTTGACAATAGAAAATTCATTGATAGGCATCTTCAAGATGAATTTAACAGTATTACTTTGTCCATTGGTGTTAATTGCTGGGATTAATAGATAAAATCTTGATTCTGCAAACCCTTCTCTACCTGTTATCATGTTTATATATGCTAACTTTATCCTTGAGACCTACATTGCCATTACATACTGCATTCTGAAGGGGCTTCATCAGCATATGCTTATGAGTAAATGCAATGTCTGAAAGGGCTATGCCGGCTTGGGCCATTAAATAGGCATAATGTCAAGGATGGCTCTGAATGGATTTCCAGGGAAAAACAGGCTGTAGTACTGAAAAAGTTATAGGATGCGCCTTTGGACCTCTACAAGCCCATTTAGGCACCACACCTGCATGAAAATGTAGGAAGGGTGTCTGGGATTACTGCATGGACAGCTTGTTTGGCTTGGCAGTGGGTACCATCAGTATGGATAGTGGACACTGGGTACAGTGGAGGTTACTGGAGGTATTAGCTCAATGATTTTACTTAGAACTTCTTGTCAATCTGTATAGAAACATAAAGCTTAGATCTGTCTCAGCAGTCAGGTGAGAAACTCTTAGCCAGAGGTACACTGTTTGAAACTGTGCAATGCTGTAAATACAGACATTATCATATCACAGTGACTGCAAAACCAGGGAGGAGTGTGAGATGATCAAGCCCATCTATCCAAATGAGTATCACTGATCCCAGAGGTCTCTGTGGAGAGGACATGCTGCCCTTGGTCGAGGGAAGGCTGAAAGACAGGAAAGGAGCTCTGGGCACGTGGTGTATCAGGAAAACCTTGTAAAAACATTCCATGAAAGGGAGCAATGTCACAGAAACTAACAGGTAGAGTGGTGGGTGAAGGGAGTGGGGGAGCCATAAGATTGTCCAGATGCCTGGACTTCAGTGGAGCTGCCTTTTTCAGAGGCTTATCATATTCTATAGTAGAGAGGGGTCATCTAGGTGGAAATCCAGGACAAGAGTGCTGAGGAGCAATAAAAGGGGCCTAAACAAACCTGTCTCCTTGACAATAGGCAACGGTCTCCTCCTTTTCACAATCTGGAGATAAGGGAAATGATCAGTACATCCAGTGGAAACCTATTTTGGCAGACTCAACAGGCTACAGTCCTCTTCCTCAAAGGCCCAGTGGGGTTTCACCCTGGAGTAAAGTCAGTGAAGACCCTCCTGGTCCATTTTGTGCTGTGCAGTTGCTACAATGAGGCTGAAGAAAATTTCTTTCAGATGGGCCAGAATGAAAACCACCACTGTGATTCTGTACAACCACCATCATTACAGATAGCCCACATTAAAACTAGAGTCAAGCACAGCTGTTGAACATGGTGCTGTTCTTCATGCTAAGTTTTTTACTCTAAGTAGTAATCTATTTTCTGCTGCAGAATATTTCTATATAAATGGTGAGTTAATGCTGATGTTGCATACAAATGCTATGACTGGAATAATGTACGTCTGCAACTGAGCATTTTTCAAAGTGACTACTTTCTGCACAGATGTAGAGGTTATGTTTCGATGAAAATGTGTTTCCTTTTAGTTGGTTTTTAAAATGGCAAATACAAAGGTGAGCAGTCATCTGTAAATAGAAGCAGGACACATAGAGCTTTCTTTTAAACTTTATGATGACACATCTCCCCTGCAGAAAAAGCGAGGAAAGACATGGAAATTAAATCCGGTTAAGACATTTCAATTTATGTTCATTCAACACTGTAGGCTCAGCTCTGCTCTTCATTTGCATTTAAACAAGGAAGTTTCAATAAAGAAATTGTTGAATTACTTGGGAGTGTCTTTAGGGCAGCATGAAAACACAGTGAAAATTCTTCTCTTCATTAACTGCAATGGCAGGGAGTTTACTGAGACCTCTGGCTACATTTTGTCAGAGGCAGGTGGGGTTCACCCCAGACAGCACAAGTGTCATTTTAGACATAGTGTAAATGTGTTAATGTAGATGAGATTTAAACTGTTTTCACTTGCCCAGATTCTTTGCTGCATCGGGAGTCTAATTAGAGCTTTGTTTTATGGAAAACTAAATAACTAGGTTAAAAACAAGTCAAGAAGGAATTATCTCCAAACCATATATAACGATCATTGTTAGTCAAATCTTAGAATTTCTAATGGACATTATCAAACCTGGTAAACTCATGCTTTCATAAATTCTTCCATTTCTTTCCTTACGGAGGTGAGCATCCTTCTAAACTCCTACTTGAGGAAGGAAAGGGACTCTGTGCTAGCACCCCATAACAGCACTTCATGGTGCAGATCTTCGTTAGCCCTGGATATGTAGGACTTTCCAGCAACCTCAATAGACTTTGTGTCCAGAGTCCACGATTGCTCTACTTGGCAAGTTATTAACAGGTACTTAATCTTATAATGGTGCTGAACTTTGAGGCTTGATGGTTTTGTTGTTGAATATACTGGAGAGGTATGTTAAGAAAAAAAATGCAGGAAAAAGAATTGTTTTGAAGAAGTCAAATTTTGACAGTATTTTGGGAATAGAGTTGTGCTAACATGCCAAGCTATGGGAGATAGGATCTGTGTCTTCTCTTTTGTTTTTCTGCTTGTCCAATCTAGTTCCAGAGAGTTTTATTTAAACTCATCTTTTCCAGAGTTGTAATTATGTAAATTACTCAAAGTTAGTGTTATGCTTCTGTCAGTGAAGTCCGAGTAATTTTAAAATTTTAAAATTCTAGCTTATAGATTAGTTTCTGTGTCAAGACAGCAAGAACTGAAAATGTCTCTAGTTTGTGTCCTTCAGACTGTTAGCATGCAAGATGTGTGAGTTTGTGTAAGGGCGGCATCCACAAGGATCTAACAAACAAATGTTCAGGCAAATCAATGAGTGCAACCTCCCACTGCTCCTCCCTCCTCTTTAATGCATCTGATCACCTGGCCTCTGGAAGGGCATTAATACTCAATACTCCAATATCTGCAAGTGGAGTTTTGGTATTAGAGAAGATAGCAAATCCTGACAGAAAACCCATTGCACATAGCTCAGCAACTGGCTTTTGATCATTCTAGATCTAACTTTCATCTGATCAGGAAAGCAAAAAACATGCTACTTTTTTAATTAAGCAACTTTATAAATGTGAAATATTTTAACTGTGAGGGCAGCTTTTTGAGACCTCGAATTAACATATTACATTGATGGTATTCTTATATGCAATAGATTGTCCTTTTGCTTATAAAAATATTTTGGAATATTAGTTTGTAGTCATATACTTGATTTATAGTGTGTATAAGTCTTCTGTCAGCTCTATCAGTAAGAGATGGATAAGGTCAAGTTTTTTTGTTGTTTGTTTTTTTTTTTAATTAATGCGGGATTGAGTAAAGAGGCTAGGAGGTGAGGTTTTTTAAGAAAACCATCACTAGAACAAATGTACCAAACTGGATCATCTGTTCAAGTCAGCTTTCAAACAGGATTTATTTCTGATTCACAAACATGCTTTATTTCTCATTTATTCCTCTGACTGCTCACATGAAAAAGACAGACACAAATATCTGGAAGACGAGATCCCTTCCCCAGTCCTAAAAGCAAGGAAAATACAGAGCAAAGGGCAGGAGAGCTGCAGACCAGCTCACAGTCCCAGCTGTCTGGTGGGCATGTGCATGGTGGCTCCATACCCAGGTGTATGACCACATAGGTCCAATGGAGAGACAGCAATTTTGCCTTGCTAAGGAGGACACAATGCAAAAACACGTTGGGTGTTGACTGGGCAGATACTGAAGGGGGAAGCATTCAACCTTTCACAGCTTCTCAGATTATTATACAGCAATTAAAATAGCTCCCACCATGCAAAAACACGCCATCAGGTAACAGGACACTCTGACTCATGAAGTACACCCTTGCCAAAATCGTTTCTGGAGTGTTCCAGTTTCTTGCTTGGGTCATGATGTTAAATCATTACTTGCACTCAAAATCTATGAGCCAGCTACTCACTGCATGAATAGACCCATAAACACAGCTGTGCTGGCGGCTCCCTTTTAAAAGCTTTTCTCCAAGCATTTGGCTTGACTTTTAGAAATAGCCTATTTCTTTTGCTCAGCCTCTCATCTCCAAAGCATGACCCCTTTGCTGAAATCTGCTTGTGAAATATGATTTTTCCATTCACCTACTAGCAGTGGGATCCTTTCTGTGCAAGCTGGGTGTCATGGCACAGTATTTTATTCCTATTGTTTGGTGATTTAAGGCTCTCAACAGCAGGCTGTGCCATGATGTGCCTCTGTCTTCTCTGCTTGCCTGTCTCTTCCTAGGGGAAGATTCCATTTCCGTTTGTGTAGGGGTTTTTTTAACCACTTGTACTGCAACTGTCCATGAGAGGGGGGCAGGCATGCAGATGTGTATAATAGTGTTTACACCTCCCTTAAAATACTTCAATGCTAGATGCAAGTTTCTTCACATTTATAAATTAAATAATCTTTTAGCTGTAGGCCTACATTTCATATAACTATTCCACTTCTGAGAAACCAGAAGGAAAACAAGTTTCACCTCATCTGAGCCCAGGGTAGGTTTTTCCTGGCAGATTTCAGTAGGATCACAGAAAGTCATTTGGAGGTATGACACCAAACATTTGCAGGTTGTGCCTCAGATTTTAAAATTAATTTTGCCTCCTGGACATTGTTTTGGTTTAGAGTAACTTTTGTAACCAAGGATTTTTACTTATGTTTACTAACTATGCTGTGTTGCTTAAGGGAAAACAAAAAGTAGGTAGCAGAAATTTTATTAATTTAAATTGATATAAATTTATTATTTACATCAGAAACTGTGGGTGCTCTGCTAACCCCTCCAGAGCAGGGTGGCTCATCCACATAACATGTGCCCTGTGTCTTCTCTAGCACCTGTCATGACCCTCCTAAGGCATAGTTATAATTTCCCATATGCTTTTAGTTTGCTGGCAGCTCCTGAAGTGTAGCAGAGGGTGTCATCAAACTGAAGGTGTGTCACACAGGGTCACCGGTGAGTGCGGCAATCCTCTCGGAAGACTTTTTTGCATCAGCCCAGGCAACCACACCTGGCACTAGCTAATGCATTTTGTCTGTCCCTGGGGCCATATTTGGACTTTGTTCAGGAAAAATAGGTTGATTCTCTCTAAAAGAAGACCCAAAAGTGAGCATTGATACAGTGTGGATGCTCAGTAGACCAGGAAAGAGAATGACCTGGAGAACTGAGCTATCACATGGTGCTGATGTGCAGAGGGCATGGGACTGCCCTGAGCTGCTCCAGGGATCAAAGCAGGCAGAGGGTTTCATCGGCTGGGAATGGACAGGACAGGCTCTCTCACAGGTCAGATGGAGGTGCAGCACAGGCAGTGGTCCAGCACTTCACCAGGAATCTCCTCCCTCTAGGAGTATCTGCAGTTCCTGCTAAATAAACAAGAGCTAAATAGGGGTTATGGGCTTATGTTACAGCTTGTTGAGATTTTTTTAAAAACAAAACCCACAGTTCTGGTAGAGAGCATACATGATTAGAACCAAAAGTGTTCTTTTAAGAACTCACAGCTTCAATAAAACTTTCATGTCCAACATGTCATTTATAGGCCAAACCAAGAAAAAGAACTGTTCCAAAGCAAGGCAGAGAACCTACCTGAGTTGTGAGACCCCAGCAGCAACCCGTGCCCCAGCTACAACAGGTGCAGCTTGTGTGCCACTCTGCAGTGAACTGCAACATGTTCCTTTTCCCCAAGCCACCTTTCCAACTGCTGGTTCCCCTTTCTGAGCTGAGAACTGACACCAGGTTTTATAATACATTGTGCTCCTAGCTTGACAAGCACTTAGAGAAAATCCTAATAGGTACTGACGGGTTCCCCTTGCTCCTATTATAAATTTTCCCTACTTTCATGCTGTTCCTTATTTTATTTGGTAAGGCCAGTCTAACTGTGTAATTATATTCATTCTGGCTGAGCAATTGAGGAAGTGTTGGCTTTCCTGTTCTGATGAGAAACAAGAGTATTGTTTGATATTAAACAGTACATTGTTTTGGTGTTTTTGCTTCTTTTGAGTGTGAGGACATCAGAAACAAAGCCCTATAATGGGATAATAAATAAAGTGGGTTTTCCCTTTGCTGAAATAAAGGCACAATAGTGTACAGTACATTAGCTGTCAGGGGGTTCCAAACCACCAGGCAGACAACTATTGGGATTGTTCCCTTGTTAAAAGACATCATCTACTCTTCAGATTTCTACCTGTCCTAGGTGTCACTTCCTTGTTTCATTAGAAGGTCAGCTCTTTCTGAGTATGTCTCTTGTGTTACTATTGCCTTAAAATAAGGCACTATTATAAAGAGCAACTGAAAAAAGGAAAAAGATAAGAGAAAAACAGTTTCTCCTTCAAGATATTCCTTCTGTGCATTGTCTTCATTTTGAGAAGGTGGTGAGGAAAGAAAGGTGCTCTCTCTGGAGACAATGTTTCTATGAATGAACTGAGAATAGTAAAAACAGCACCCAGGATTTTCCATACCTGTCCTCCTGTCTCAGAAGTGTAAAAATCCATTTTTTTCTCTCTCTGCTCTAGGCCACACTTTTAGATGTTTTCATTATTTCTTCTGTGGCATTCCAGTAACTTTGCATTTGTATCTGTAGTATACTTAAGGAAGCCTAAAGTTAGTGTTTTTAAAGCCAGAACGACCATTTTAGGTCTAGGTTAAAAAATCTTACGTGCTTAATGAAATGAAAGTGCAGCATAGTCTCGGAAAATTGATTTTTACTCAGGGTTAGAAAGTAACTCTGCTTTTTTAGATAAGGTTTCTGTGACTTGGGCAATATAGTAATTAAAGTTTCTGTCTGAAAGGCAGAAGTTGTTCTTTATGTTGTTGTTTTAAGACGTGAGTATTTAAAATCAGACCTCCCCAGGCCAGCATCTAGGCACCCATATAGTCTTCAAAGGCTCTTGAGCATGCTTAGTTCCTACTTATCTCAGTGTGAATTTCACAGACAAGGACTGGAGAATTTAATATCATAGCTGGCCAATCCATGAATAACACAACTTATTAAATCTCCTTTTCTACAATATTGCCACAGAAATGCAGAGCAATTCCAGCTCTAGCCCATGTCCCCAGCAACTCCCATCCTCCCAACCTTTGCATTTCTCCCGTACTCCTCTTTGCACCCTGTTCTGCAGGCTGTGTGACTACTGGGGGCCGTGTGTGCCCTCACCTGCACAGTGTAGAGCTCTGCTGGCCACTGCTTCTCAGGGTAGAGGAAAAGCTCGGCTCTGGCTGCCTCTCCCTCAGCTGCATACAAATGTAATCTCTCTCCATCTTGGCTTCCCCAAGTCTGCATGAACTCTGACACCTCTCTCCACCCACAAGTGGCTTGGCTGCAGCTGGCCCACAGGTCCACAAATGGGAATGTGGAGATGGAAGACTGGCAGACATGGCACAAGTTTGTAGGCCCAGAGAGGGGGGCATGGTGTGGGACAATTTTTAGGAAACCAGGATCCGCACATTCAGCAAAACCAGGAACAACGTATAAGTGTTAGGATGTGCAAACAGGGAAATTAACTTGGGCAAAAACAATGAGTCTATTTATTGCCTGTTTGTTCAGTTACAGCAGCAAATGCTGTTTGTCTTCTGTGCCAAAATGCACTCCCTCCCCTTCCAAATTTTACAGTAGTTTCTATCTGTGAGCTTTGAGTGTCACAGCAGTTTTACTGCTGGAGCACCTGCTGTAAGCCAGAGTGCCTTTAGCCGTTTAGCCAGGAGCTACTGCTGGACTTTGCTCACTTCGGTGTGCTAACCTTTGGCCAGCTGAGGTAGGAGAGGAGCTGGTTGTTCTTGGCAAAACACGGTCACAGGGAGGAACCTTTTGTAAAGTGCCCTTTAATCAGCTCCAGCCATCATTAGGGTTGTAATGATTTAGGTTCCCTTGATAGTTTCAGTAAAAGAGCAGCTGAAAGCACGAGGTCTGTCCTGCTGCTTCTCTGTGACCTACAAAGTCCCTGGCTGAGGTCTCAAAGCAGTGGACGGCTGGGTGCTGGGGACGCGACGGTGACAGTGGCACCAGGTGTACGACGGCTTAGCAGGGTACGAGCCTACTTCTGCCAGCTGGCTGAGGAACAACCTGTAGGTTAGTAACGTACCTCGTGACAGTATTATGGTCATGGTTATATTTCCTGTGGTATTTAGAAGGGATCAGAGGGAGCCTGGTCAGTGAGACACCTGTTTCAGCCTCTTAGGAAGGAGTAGATCCCTAAAACGCAATGAAAGTGTTCTTAGGGGAGGTGGTTATGGAAGATCCTGTTTCAAAGAAATCTGTCTTCTTGGTCACTAAGTGCAGCAGACCATCTTATGCTTTAGATGGCAAAGCTTTTCCTTTTGTGAAGCTGACTGTGCTCTGAGCACAACTGAGCATCCCTGTTACAAATGGCAATCATTGGAGGGTTCTGTTCTTCAGTTTGCGTTCTTCTGTGCTGCGGAGGTGCACATGGCATGTACAGCAACCCTCACGCTGCACTCAATTGCTCTTTTAATGTTATGTTTAATCTTCTAAGGCAATCAATAACAGACCAAAAATAACCTTTTCAAGTCTATAAAATGGTCTTTTCAGAAGTAAATGCACAAAGTCAAAATATTACATTTTTTCCTCTCTGAAATGATGTAGCTTAGTGACAGCATAAAGAAATTACTTTTATTTTGCTGGCATCATCGATATACTCTAAGAAATTATGTGAAAGGCAATTTTAATCCGCTTATATTTCACTTTTAACAATAATTGTTCCCAAAAGAATTGAGAATTTCCAAAGAAAAGGAATCTCAGTATGACCTCAATATGACCTTACTATTCTTCATTGTTCTTGTGGCACATATTCAGAAAAAGGTTTTGCTTCATTTTTCAAAGGCCAGAAATTAAAACAAGGCAAACCTCACCACCTGATGGCTTTACTTGCATATTCTGGAATGCGCTGTCTTGTACGTAACACCAGTTTCATACCATGAAACACATGAGAAGTCAAACTAAATCCCTGATGTAACATTGTGCATGTCAAGCATGATGATGTGGCACCATGAATGTATTGGCTTCATTCAGATAAACTTATACACCAAAAAAATTTCAACCACCTCTTTACATACACTCCTAAACACAAACAGAGCAAATAGTTCCTTCTACAGATAGAAAATTCAGACCTCACGAGTGATGTGGAAGTCTAAGTATTTGGACAGGTGAAGGAGAGGTGACAACCTGGTTGTTGCCACATTAATCTATGTACTAGACAACAGTATATTACATCTTCATATTCAGAGATTCTGTGCTAGATCATGTACTGGTGAAACAAGTGGAGTAAGACTGATACAAACTGCAAAAAATGTCTTCATTTTTCTTTTGGAATACTCTCCAGCAATGTAATAGGAAGGGCAAAGTCTTTAAACATAAGTCTCTGCTTACCTCCAGTGGTGCTCTGAAGAAAGCACACAGCACTAGAAAGGTCAGCTTTCAACCATCTTAGCTTGCATGGAGACTGCATGGAGCATCTCTTTCTCTATATTTGGTAACATTCTTACCTTTAAAATGTAACCTGTATGTATTCCCACCAATTAAATGTACTTCCTTTAAGAGTTTACCTTGCTTGTTTTTAAGAAGGGCAAAGTCACTGACCTTTTAAAGTTTTGAGAAGATTTTTAGTTGTTTGTCTGTTTTTTTTTATTTAATTTTGTTTTGGTTCATTTGGGTTTTTGGGGGGGTTTTTGTTAGTTTTGGTTGGTTGCTTTGTTGGTTGGTTGTTTTTTTCCAAAAAAAAGAGAGTATCTCTGCAGGATTATGGTCATTTGTCACTCATTTAACCCACTGACAAGCTGCAATTTCCTATTCAGTTGCAGATGTCTCCTTGCAGACAGCTCATATCTCAGGTGCATAGTGAGCATTATTTCTGCCCAACATTTGAGGACAGTAGTTCCCATGGGTGACATCTCTGCTAAAAATAAAACATGCTAGGATGTCTTCCCTGAACCCAGAGGCAGCACAGCAGACAACTTTTTAGATGAAGTCTTCTCCTTCCCCACCAAAACATGGTGGCCTTACCCACTACAGTCCCTACCTCAGGCAGTTCCAGGGTCTACATGCATCCACCCTGCAGATAATAAGAAATCTGAGAGATGAATAAGGCAGAGCTGAGAGTGCACATACTGCACTCAGAAGAGCTCATTTTATGTCTCCAGCCCCTCCTTTAGCCAAAGTTCAAGTATCTCCCTCTCTCAGGACCTTTTCATGCAGCTTGTAAATGTGAACTTAAGGATTTGATTGTTGCCAGTTTGGAAATGTCCTCTTGAAAATACAAACCTTCCCTTGGAGATCGGAAGTGTGGGGCTTAGGTGCATCCTGAACGAGACACATCTCCTGCTTAAGTAATGTCAATGCCTTAAGTCATTTTCTTTACTGAGGAAGGGAAAGACCAATTTAACTAATGGATTTAATAATTATAGCCATTCAGACCATTCTTCTCATTCCCAGATATTTTGGCTATTGTATGTGGTCCTTGAAATCACAGACACCTTGCCTGTTTTGTCTTGTCAAATATCTATCCAGGTAAGTTATGTCAACAGCGCTCTGAGATCTTTCTTTGAGAAAGAAGTGTTATATAGCAGAAGTGTAGTCCTGTAAAAATCACCTTCCTGTGATTACTGAGAGCTACCCATTAACACATCCCTTGAACACTTTCAAGTTTAATTAGGCTGGCTTTACCCCACAGGGTGACCTGGGCAGCTCTGGCATTCAGGGAGATGATGCCCAAGAGCCCCACACCAGTACTGGGCCCCAGCCCAGGTGCAGCCGCAGAGGTGAAAATGCCCTTTCACCATTTAAGCATGTTTGGTTAGGGTGAGTGGTTTTACCACAGGGTTTGCAAAGTTCCTGTCAATAGTCACTTATGTTACATTTCTGTTTCTACACCGTGCAAGTGACTTGGTATAGGCATAGCTCTATAGCTTGTCTGTGTTTTAGATAATATGTTTGGTGGAATAACAGGCAAATCCATCCTGTTTCCCACACTGCAGGAGCACATCTTAGACTAGCAACATAACTTAAGTCACCCCAAACCGGGCTGGGACACAGTGGCTTGGGAGCAGCATGCCAGCAGATGTTTTCTGGTTGGCTGCTGAGAAGAAAGCTCAGCTGAAGGCAGGTTTGCAGCCCCAGTCCTGCCTGCCCATAGCAAAGGTCAGCAGTGGAGAGGAGCAGACAGGATGGAGACACTGGTAGAGGAGGAGCCAGAGTGCTGGGCTGAGGTTAGGTAAGGCAAGAGCATGTGACAACATTGGGCGAATCCCTGCCGGGTCACAGGGACAAAGTCCGCTGTGCCAACACATGGCCATGAGCCAAGAGGTGTGACCCCAGTCCTGACTCATGGCAGCTCCCGCCACCAATGGGTGACTCAGTCACAGCAGCTTTTTTCTGTATGAAGTCCCATCACAGGTGTTCTGACAAGCATAGGGCTGTTATAAAGCTTAGTCTGCTTAACACAGACTTCTCTGATAATGGTGCCTTTGCTGTGCCTGGCGGTTCAGACTCCATTGACATCACCAAAAGCTGCTTTTTCTAATCCTGACAATAAATTAGTTTTCTGAGAAATGGAAGTTATGAACATGTAATAAAATATAATATAAGAGTCCTCCAGGACCTTCACCCTTTCAATACCTACAGAACTAAAATTCACCAGCTACATACAAACTTATAAAGAGTAGCAGTTTGCTATTCTACCCTCTTGTGTCTCTGAATGGTTCAATAAGCTCCTTGGTGTTACAGAAAGGCTCTCATCGACCCCACTGTGGAATCTCGTCTTCTCCATTGCAGGAGCTGTGCTGTGAAACTAGATTCAGCAGGTTTCAAAAGAAACCTTTCCCCTGTTTTCCCATGAATTTGCTCAATGTTGTGACCCAACAAAAGCTTTAAGCCAGAAATGCTGGCAGAAGGACAGGTCCCACCCTCTTTTTCCCCTCTGCCAGCACAGGTGCTCAGGTGGTGTGGGTGCATGGTGCAGCCACACAAACACTTGTGGCAGTACATGCAGAGGATGCAGAGTGGCTGTAGGAAGAATGGAGTGAGACTCTACATAGGCAACACCAGTTTAACATGTTTGTGAGACTGTGGTGTGAAACAGTGGTCTTGAGCAGCCGCATCAGGCTAGTGAGGGCAAAACCTTTTTCTTAGAGTGTTTTATTTACCCTAGGACTGAAAGGCAATTATCATATTAACCTCCCTTTTAGATATGTCTATCCAGAACCCTCCCTGTATTTATTACAATGGAAAGTAAACATGCCACAGAAATGTAATGGCTAGGGTTATATAAAAAAACTTTGGGATTTACTGATTTCCTTATTTTCTTATGTGCTAATTAAAATCTGTTCCACTCCATTGGTTTATTCAGTATCTGCTTTCTTAGATTTTGGAACCTAAAACCTGCTTTCAGGTTTAAATAAAAGCAGAACATTGCACATGGGGAAACTGAGCCTACTCTTCAGGGTGATCCTCTGTGCTGAATTTCCTTGCAGAATGGCAATAAAGTGCTTGCTAAATATAAAAAAAAAAATTCCTAATGACTGAAAAGGTTATTAGGGTAACTCTCACTGCCCATGAACCAGAGAAACCTAGGATTAAAAAACAAAAAAAGAAAGCCCAAGGTGTCCTTGAACAAATTTCCCCCTGTTGAGACTCCACCTTCAGGGCTGTGACTTTGTCATGTCCGTAGTGGGATGGGGTATTTGGCTGGCTGGCAGAGCAGACAAGGAGTCCATCTTTGAAAGGGCATTTGCTGGGAACCTTCTGTGACGTGGCAAGATAAAGGTCAAAGCATTGACATAGGTTATGCATAGAAAGGCCTTCGGTGTGAGAGAACTTGTAAAGCTGTTGTCTCCGGGTGTTTACCTGGGTGCCTAAATACCTCTGAAAATATCTAGAGACAATATAGTAAAGCTGATTTGAGACATACAATTAGATGTATGTTTGTTGTATACTATCCACCCAAAAAAACCCGAGTTATTGTGGTACCTGTTACTGGCTCTGTTCTCTAAAGGATCTCCTCAGATTTTGGTCTTCAGTGGCTTAGGAAAGTCAGGAAATGATAAATTCTTCTGTATCAACCCACATTGTGTAAGAACAGGTGTAAAATAACGTGTTGTTCATTTAAATAAAGTGATGTTGTCTCTTTAAAACTTCAAATAGGCAATAAAATGGTTCTATAAATGTGTGGGAACCTGTTCCACCAAATACAAAGTGGTTTTGTTAAAAAGAGAAGGAAATGAAAGAAAGGGGAGAAAATGCTGTCTGTTACATGATGAGATCCTAGTTTTTGTGGCTGTGTTGTGGCTAAGAATGGGTTTATGTGTAAATATACTGATAAACCATACAGACTTTCTGAGATTGAGATTAGACACCTTGCTGGTCACTCTTAAATTCATGTGTCCTTTCAGTGAAATATTTTACTTGGCACATTCCCTTCTCATTACACTGCAGTGTCTCAGTAGTTTTTGAAGACCAAATACAAACATAAAGGCCAATCCACTGCTTGCTCCTTACTCTCCCTTCTCCTTTCACTTGCTCGTGTCTGCACTGTTACATGATGCTAAACTGCCATCATGAAATATCTCCTGAAACCTATTTACTACCATGATCATAAGAAATACTCTCACCCAGATAATGACATCACCCCAATAAAATGATGAGTGGTCAGCCTCTGGATCTCTCAAAGCATTTGGGTTTGATCTTTCTAAAAATCTCAGAAAGCAGATCCAATGCATGTCATCACATGGAGGACCCCAGCACCCCACATCAGGAAAGGCACTTCATGTGTCTGCTTGTAGAAAAGAGACAGATGATGGGAAGCACACCAACTCCTTGGAAGTCTTTTCTGCATCAGGGAGAAGGTTCCCATTGACAGGCATTAGCATATTCCAGTGAATCTCACTTTTTTTCTTGAAATATCCAGCTTTTTCTATTACTGTATTCAGGAGAATAATTATTTAGGAAAAACCTTTTACCTACAATCCCACCACAAGAACAAATGAAAAGAAATGGAAGGTTTATAGGAAACATGGGCATGGTCTGGACTGTTCTCTTTCTCTTTCATTCTGCCCAACTTTCTTAAGTTCCTTATAAAAGGACAAATTAATATATTTTTAAATTCTGCCACTGGGGATGCTAACACCTCAGAATAACCTGCACCTTGATCTACTGAGGTTCATTGCTTTAAGCAATAACGGGGAAATAACTTGGACACTAACAACAAGCTGCAGCTAAAAGTGAAAGTACGAAATAAAAGCCAAGTGTTTGAGTAGCCTCCTTGTGTGATCCTAATTGACATGGTATATTGAAGAGCCTTCTAAAAATGAGCCCATCATCTCGCTAGCATCAATGCTTTTTAATTCCAGTTACACAGAATAGTGGATATTTAAGTACACGGACGATTGGATCTCATAGCTTTCCTTTTTTTTCTCTCTTTTTTTTTCTTTTTTTTCTCTTCTGTTTCAGCTGGGGTATCTGCACAGACCCCATGCAACACAAACAAGCTCACTTTATAATGCTTATGGTGAAAAGTTTGGTTTGTTTTCAAACACAAAAATGCAAAGCAAGAGAAAGATATTGATTTTAAAAATCAATTAATCTGGTGAAATTTTGTAAATTCATACCTGCTAAATTTTTTATACTTACTTCCCTATAGAGATCAGTGGGATTGAGACATGGATTGGATTGTGGCAGAATCTCCTAGATTTTATCCCCAGTTTTGAGACTGATTCCTTCGATTGTCTTGGGTAAACTTCTTAAATTTCCATGCTGCAGCTTCCCTGCCCTTAGGGAGTACCTGCTTCTCTGTGGCTTTTGTAGCTAACATTTGCAGAGATGAATTCTAAAGCTGAAAGACTTCAGTCTTTCAGTGCCTGGTCTGCAGGCACTCTGGGACTTGGATCCAGGCTGCAGGTGTGTTTGTACAGTGCCTAACACACCACAGCCACAGTACAGTGGATAAACAAGTATAAAAAACCAGAACAGCAATCACCTATTGGTTTGCAGTGTAAGTAGAACAGCTCTCCTTCCTGTTCGCTCCCAGAAACTGCCACAAAGATACTTCTTTTGCCAGTCTTTGCCATCTTCCACATTTCTCTCTCTATCTTGGAGCCTTCTAGTTTTAGAACTCTTATCTGTACACCCGCTGACTCCCCTACCCCTCTTCCCTATCGATGAACCTCTGACTTAGCAGTATGAGGATGTCTCTTATGTTTTACATGCCCAGACCAAAACACTCAGAGGATAAGAATAAATTATTATGAAGAACCATCTGATACAAACTACCAGTGCTTCCTCTGCAGAATCTACTCCAGTTTATGGTTTGCCATGAAGAGGTTAATACACTTCTTCTTGCACATGGGGTTACCCTGAGGTTGTTGCCCTGAGCCTGTGTGCTGCTTGGATGGAGATTTGGACTAAGCTTTACTATATGGGGGGGTGTGCGGAGATAGGAATGGCAATACCAGTAAAAACAACTGGAAAAGGACTGAAAGCTGTGATTGTTTTGCTTCTGCAATATGTTGTTTACTTTTCACCTCCTTTAGGCAGTGTCCTTTCCCTGAAATTAGCCATCTTCCAAGGCATGCCCTGCTCCCTCTTCTCCCGCCGGCTGGCTGTGCACACTATTTGCCAACCAGGCAAATCCATCATCCAAAGAGTGTTTCGGAGTGGTTCCTCCTCTTGGCTGCTTGAGAAGGTGTGTTGTTTGCTTTGCCTAAGTGCTCCCGGGGCCTAATGCTCCGTTGTTATGTACAGACCATTTCTGCTGCCATGAATCATGTTTTACCACCCTTGTGCTTTTACTTCTGCACTGGGTGCTTTTTTTCTTTCAAGCAAACACGTTGGAGTTCCGTGTTTACTGCTGAAACAGTGCATGTCGGGTACACAGCACAGGCTGAGTTATTCCTACCGTCCCACTGCTGACGTGATCAGTAAATCTACCTCTCAGTCCAGGAGCTGCAGACCCCTTGTTTTTCTTACAACCAAAGATAAATTGATTCAGTATAGCCTAAAATAATTTTGCCAGACATGTATAAAGAAAAAAGAATTTTCACTGAAAAAGCCTCATGCCATCAAGCAAAATATGCCCTTTTCTTATCTTATCTGTTGTGAGTAACCCAAACTATTTGCACAACGCCTTGTGCTAGGAAGGAGTTGTTTGTACATGTTTCACTCCCTTTTTTCCAAGTTTTGAAGTTTGAATGAAATCTTTTTCTTCAAATTCCTCCTACCTGCAAAAATGTTACGGTTTCTCTTTCCTGTGCTTCCCTGAAGGTTGGATCCAGCCCTCCCTTCAAAGATCCCTTCCTTGCAGATGGTTTTCTATTAATCTTCAAACCACTTTGGAGAGCTCTCTGTGTCTGGCAGCACTAACATCCCCTCTCCCTCCCGTCCCACCCACTTAGCCTCAGCCTAAGAGCCCTTAACAAATGACTCCCAAGGAATTTAAATGGCTAACGCTCGCTGGCCAATAAAGAGATGCATAAACTGTATAACCAGGTTACACGGCTTTTGCCATTAGGAAGAAAGGTTGCTCGGGCAAAGGCGCAAGTCCTCTTAACCTGTTGCACTTCCATCGCAGGACCAGAGAGGTAAGGGAAATCTTGTTTGCTCTGTAGGGCTTTTTATCTGTTTTTTATTTATCAGGGAGTTGAGACCAAAAGTATATCATCATTAAGGTGTTGGTTTGGGGTTTTGCCTTCCTTCAGAGGGTCCTAAGGAGTTATTTGAGAAGGAAGCAACTGCTTGTAAGCTTGAACTAAGAGATCGACATGTGAATATCTAAAAGAATTTGCATAACAAACAACAAAGCAAATGTCTGAACAGTGAAAACTAAACTGCTGATATTTTAGACAGAAGAAAACAAAATCATATTTCAAAGATATTTTTTCTACTACCTTAAATTAATGGACTGAAAGGTAGCCAATTACAACTGTTTTCTGTTGTGTTTTCAGTCAGTCTGTCTCTGCCGTTGTCTGTGCTGCCTGGTATTTTGTTCTGCTTTTTCAAGAGATTGACATAAAAAAATCAAACTTTAAAAGTGGATTATCAGCTTCTGGTACAAAATTTGGGGCTTGTGGATTGAAGGTGTCTGGGAAGGTTAAGCAAGCAGGGTATGTATGCAAGTATTATTGTTACAAATGAATCTATATAACTCATTCTGCATACTGAAAATTTGATAGTGTTTTAAGAATATCAACTTCTGATATTATTCTATTCATATTCTGCTTAAGCAGCATGTGAAATGTGTAAGACTTGTATATGACATTGGACACGTGACACTAATCTGTTCACGCTTATTTATTTATTAATTTATTGTTTTATTGGGGTCAGTACTGATAACAATAATGAATTTTGAACTTAAACTTGGAAAAAAATAATGTAGATGTTGTAAGTAAAGCTCAATTAAAATCAATGACAAAAATGTTAGTTTGCATATGGACTAGATGCAGCAGCTGTATATAGTGGTGTCCTGTTCTGAGCTAGGTGGGATTGAAGCCATGCTTCAAAATCTGTGTGTAAAGGGCTCCCTCACTGTTTGCACATCCAAGCTTGCCAAGGATGACAGCCAGGGCTCCGAGCATGTGAGGGATGTCATGGCAAACTGTTACTGCCATCCCCTGCAGTGCTCCATGGACAGAGATGCTGGATTGCAGAAAGGGCATCTTTTTCAATCACATTATCACAGCTGATTCTGAAAGCCTTCACACCCCATTCATGGTCCACAGTGGTGTATGTTGGGGTTAGCTGATGATGTTGAACCAAAGACCTTGCCATTGTACGAAAGAGGTGAGAGAGGTTTTTAATTAAATTAAGACAGTTAATCTAACAGAACTACAAAACGTCCTTTTTGCTTGTCAAGGCAAGGCCACACGACTGTCTATTAAGAGCTTGTTGTAATATTGTTGGTTTGATTATTTTTCCATGTGTTTCTCATATACTGTATAACCAAGATTAGATAATGCATTATATAAAAATAAATAAAGTTAACAAAGAAGTAGCCATTTTGCTACTCTTTTTAATAATTTCTATTCAATTCTGCATTTCAGCTCCATTCTTTGCTGAAGAAATTATATTGAATCAAATGATCCTTGTCTTCTTTCTTCAGCTTTTAATTAAAAAAAATAATCTCAGTTAAGGTCAACAAAAGGTGAATTTCAAATTATATCTGCCTCAAATCCCACTCCTTTTCTAGAGCGAACAGAAATTTCATTTCCAAACCATAGGTATTTCCAACTGAGCTGTAATTTCAGTAGACTTATGTTGTCTTGAATTAACCCAGTGCAGGAATGGTGCCCCCTGAGAAAGTTCCTGCCTTGGTTAAACATTTTTTTTTATTTATAATATTAACCCTGGGCACAGGTAACGAGTGCTGGAAACCTCTTCCTTGTACTTGTAAACCTGGTTTCTCAATTTCAATCCAACGTTCAAAGGTCTGCACAAACTTCTTAGATCAGAGGTCAGGTACAAATTGCTGCACTTTGCAGCTCCTTTCTGCCGATATGACAGAATTTCACAGCAAAGACGATTGACTTCCATCCCCCTCTCCTCCATGCACCGGCAACACCAGGCAGTTAAAAGCGTGATATGTACAAGTCAGCCATTGGTACCTGAGTTTAATTAATAACTAACTGGGTTTCAGTGGTGCAAGGTGCATATTATAAAAAGGGTCAAATGTCAGTGCACAAAGGGAAAAAAAAAAAAGAACAAAAACGCCAGCCACGGACTAAGGCAAATGCTTTGAGTTTAATGTACTTTCAGCAGCCAGCATTCACATCCCAACTGTGGTTTGCTTTATGTTGATTTTCATTTCTGTGACCTGAGGGGGAGGGAACATATTGAGCCACTTTCAGCTTTCCCTGGAATCCTGGCCTCCTGCTGAAAGCAGATTTGCAGGTTGGGCCCCCCATTGTTGCAGTGTTCACGTGGTATACACAAAATTGAGAATGTTGTAATAAAAATAGTGCATGAGATTAGGGCAAACTGAAAAGTCCAAAGCTATTTTTGTTGTAATAAATTTGATTAAGCGAGTAGACTTTATATGAACAGGTGAGATGTGTTATGTTTTGCTCTGGGATCTCCGGAAAAGTTAGCTGAAAAGGTTGGACCAGGAAAGCTGAAAAGGCAACTGTAGTTTGTGAACTTTTTTAGATACTATTGGTTGCACTGCGGGGTGGAACATCTTACTGTAATGTTTATGTAGACAGACAGATAGAGTGTTCTGTGTTATAACAACAAAGAAGCGCATGCACACATACCCCTACTCTAGAGTTCAGCAAAGCCTTTCACAGACATTTTCAATGATAGAATTAAATCACTGTGTTCATATGTAAGATTTTTCTTCAAAGGGGCAAGAAGTGAAATAGGTGAATGTCTTATCTTTCTTGTGTAATAATTAACAGATGAGTCTAGTCGTGGTTTTGTTTTTCAGTTGCAGAACATTGTTTTTACTATCTTTCTTATGGCAAAAGCTTGTGAACTCCTAGTCCACCCTGAGTGAAACACTTCTCCCTTTCTAAGTAGAATGCTTTTTAAAAGTTAATACAAGCAGGACATACTTACCCGTATCAGCATCTCTGCTGAGAACAGAGTTAATTGCTTTGTGGTAAAGAAACACCACAAAAAGTTTTCCATCAAGTATGGCTCATCCAAAATAGGAAAGACTTGTTACATACCAAGTGACTACATTGAACTTTATTTATATGTCACACATTTTCCTGTCTGACCATGGTAATAATAGCTTATGTTGACTAGACTGAAATACGAGAATTTGGGAAGAAAAGAAGGGTTGTGCTTTTTCCTGATTTAGCTGATAAGAGCTAAACCATCTCTCATCTTCTAAGCTTTCCTCAACATGTGGCTTCAATACTTTGCAGGGTAATAACTTCAGCCTCAGCCAGTGATCAGTCCTATTGAAATAGCTGAGAGTTATAGAATTATTTTGAAATGGACTCAGTAAAAAATGGAGCTGGGGCAAACAGTACAACATAGGGGTTACACAACTTGTTGGACAAAGTTCTAAATGACTTGCAGCAAAGTGGATTATAAAATTAGGGAGGAGACTGGGTTTTGCTTACCCAAACTTCCTTCAGAAGTGGTACAAGCTGAGGTGGCTCGCTTGGCACTGCAGTAGCATAAAAACACTCAAGAAACATGCATAGCATTGACAGAATTCACATTGTAGAAGCAGGGACATGTCAGTAGGATGCTCTAGGTGTTGGTGGTCCTTTGGTACATAGATAATTTTTCACTCTCATAATGAGAAAACCATATATGCATGAACAAATTTTCACTTGTGATCATCAAAAAGCAATGGTAAGAAGCATAGCTAGGCTCAGGAAAGTTTTCTTACTTTATTATTTGAGATGTCTTGGGAAGAATACAGAGATTCTGCTTGCAACTGTAGGGAGAAAATTCATGTGGCCAAAGTTTAACTGGAGTTAAAGCTAACCAGAAATGTGGGGGACTATAAAAAGAGTTTTTTCAAATAAATTAATGGCAATAGGCAGTATAGAAATATCATCAGCCTGTTAAAGGGTAAGGATGGTCACCTCACAAACACGGCAGAGACAAGGCAGAGGTATTTAACGCTTTCTTTGCCTCTGTCTTCAACATGGATGATGGACCAAGGGGGTCTCAGTGCCCTGAGCTGGAGGACCATGACTGTGAGAATGATCAACTCCCAGCTGAGTCTGAAATTGTGTGGGATTCTGCTGCTCCAGCTGGATTCCTACAGATCTATAGGGCCTCATGGGATTTTACCCAGAATCCTCAAAGAGCTTGCTGATGTCGTGGCACAACCCCTCTCAAGGACTTTTGAGTTGTCTTGGGAATCCAGAGAGGTCCCAGATGACTGGAAGCTGGTGAATGTTGCCTTGATTTGCAAGAAGGAGGACCCTGGAAACTACAAGCCTGTCAGTCTCACTTCAGTGCCTGGTAAAGTTATGCAGAAGATTGTTCTGGAAATTATTGAAAAACACCTGAAAGATAACACAGTCATTGGTCACAGCAAGCATGGCTTCATAGAGGAAGGTCTTGCTTATCCAACCTGATTTCTTTCTATGACAAGGTAACTCACCTAGTTGATCAAGGGAAGCCAGTTGATGTAATCTTTTTGGATTTCAGTAAAGCTTTTGATACTGTCTCTCACAGGATCCTTCTGGACAAACTGTCCAACACACAGCTGGATAAACACATCATGTGGTGGGTGAGCAATTGGCTCATGGGTCGAGCACAGAGGGGTAACATCAGACTGGTAACCTGTCACTAGTGGGATTCCACAGGGCTCTGTCTTAGGCCCTGTGCTCTTCAACATCTTCATAAATGACTTGGACACAGGACTGGAAGGGATACTAAGTGAGTTTGCAGATGATACAAAACTGGGAGGAGCCCTTGACTCCTTCAAAGGCAGGAAGGTCCTGCAGAGAGACCTCGACAAATTAGAAGGCTGGGCAATTACCAGCCAGAGGAAGGTCAATGATGGAAAGTGCCAGATTCTGCACCTGGGATGGGGCAACCCTGGATGTACATACAGACTGGGGAATGAGATGCTGGAAAGCAGTACTGTGGAACCTGGGGGTCCTGTCTGATGGCAAGCTGAATATGAGCCAGCAGTGCCCTGGCAGCCAGGAGAGCCAACCATGTCCTGGGGGGCATCAGGCAAAGCATCATCAGCCAGTTGAGGGAGGTGGTTGTCCCTCCCTGTTCTGCACTGGTATGGCCTCACCTTAAATATTGTGTGCAGTTTTGGGCACCAGAGAAAAAGAAAGATATTAAGCTCTTGATAGTGTCCAAAGGAGGGTAACGAAGATGGTGAAGGGCCTTGAGGGGAAGCTGTATGAGGAGCGGCGGAGGTCACTTGGTCTGCTCAGCCTGGAGGAGACTGAGGGGAGTCCTCATTGCAGTTACAACTTCCTCGTGAGGGGAAGAGGAGGGGCAGGCACTGATCTCTTCTCCATGATGATCAGTGACAGGACCTGAGGGAATGGCCTGAAGTTGTGCCAGGGGAGGTTTAGGCTGAATGTTAGAAAAAGGCTCTTCACTCAGAGAGTGGTTGGGTGCTGGAAGAGGCTGCCCAGGGAAGTTGTCACAGTGTGAAGCCTGACAGTGTTGTCAGGCACATGGTATGACTCTTGGGAATGGTCCTGTGCAGGGCCAGGAGCTGGACTCAATGATCCTTGTGGCTCTGATACCTCATTGAATACTATTTTTGCAGTTCTGAAGCCAGGAGGTTGGGTCATTGAGGGACCTTCACACTGGGAATGTTCACTGCTGGGCGTTGACAGTGCTTACAGATAATGCAAAGTGAATCACACACCAGATTAAATATGCCATAGAAGGATGAAGAGAGGGCTGATAACAGAATAGGCAGGAAGTTTGCACAATACAAGGTGACTTTATTTCGTATGGGATAATTTTAGCTCCATTTTTTAAATTGCACATAAAATTGCTGTGAGGTAAGATTACTAGGCTAAGGGAACTGGTATAATATGGCTAAGAGAACTAGATCTGTGATTGTTATTGTTCTTAATGACGGTGATAAATAAGAAGTTTAACCTTAAAATCCTGGTTTGAAGTTGTAGCCAATCATTGAATGTATAAATTCCTTGTTGAATTATCTGATTAACATTCAAACTTTAACCTGGGAAATTCCAGGATGTTAATTTACAGAATAATTTCAGGTGTTTTCCTCTTAAAAGTAGCAAGAAGCAAAAGAAGAGATTTCTAGTAATTTTGTTACAGTTTTTTAAGCCAAATACATTGCTTTTGATTGGTTCATGGAGAACATAACCCATCCCTGTGAGACTTTTAAAGCAGGATTTTCAGTAGTGCTTGTCACTGCCTCAAATATAATATCATAGCAGCCATTAGAGTCCTGTAACTGATGTCAGAGGAGTAGCACTATCTACTGAGTACTATTTGCTGAGTACTGTTGAAAATATCACACTTCATTTTCTGTTTCTTTCTTTGAATCTAATACTATAAAAAGACAAAATCAATAGGTTTTGGTGAGTTTCAAACCAACCATTTTTAACATGCTTAAGCCACTTAGGACAAATTTAAGCAACTGAAAACTGTGCACAGACCCTCTCTGCAGTAGATCCACCCTGAAAACTGCATTTCAGGCCCAGAACATTAACTTGCCCCTTATAAGGGGAACTCAACTAACTGACTAGAATAAATTTGAAATTTAAGCATGAACTATGAACTCTTGCAATTAAATCAGTAGTCAGAACCCTGATGATAGGCCCTAGGTTAAGATGTCAAGTGTCACCATTAGCAGAAGTGGGAATTTCATAAAATCATAGAATTTTTAGGTTGAAAAAGACCTCTAAGATTATTGAGTCCAACCATTAACAACGCCAAGTCCACCGCTAAACCATGTCCCTAAATGCCACAACTACATGTCTTTTAAATACCTCCAGAGATCGTGACTCAACCACTTCCCTGGGCAGTCCGTTCCAATGCTTGACAGCCCTTTCGATGAAGAAATTTTTCCTTCCCTGGCACAACTTAAGACTGTTTCCTCTTGTCCTAATTTCAGCAGCTAGTCTGAGGATTTAGTGGGCTGGTCTTATCCTATCCCTCAGGTACTGTACACTTCTGCTCTCTACATATTTAAGTCTAGTACTTCTAGTGGGCAGTGTACAGCTCCTGCTGTACATGTTCTTGCCTGAACATATACGTGAAATGATTCAGTGTAGCAAATCCTGCTGCATACACATCTCATTGTGTTCCATGCAGCACCTGAGCCAAAAGATTCCTTCCAGGTGACCCTGGCTGGAGAGGGACAAATTTGATGACCTAATTCAGGCACGTGGATGATGTTGAGAGTAAGCAGTGCTTTAGAGGTGCTAGCAGCAGGATGACTTGCACAGCAGACAGACATGTCATTGTCAATAACTAGTGCTGATTTGATCTTTGAGATTACTCTCTTCCAAGCTGCTCATCACAAGCTACTCATCCAGTCTCTTGCCAGCCAATGTTCCTGCCCCTTCAGGTCTGCTGATGCTGATGCACTTACTCCACAGAGTTTTGCCAAAACAATCCAGATTAAGAAAATCCACCTTTTCAAAATGTTGAGTCTAGCCTGGGGCAACTTCTTCACCCAGTTCAGCTGGAGGCAAAGCAATATGTCTGGCACACTGCAGACATTGTCATGGACTGTTGGCCTCAGATACTGCTTTTTGTAGAAGTGTGAAGACATTATCCATCCCAAGTAACCTTCCCTTTCCTGTATGAAAGACCTTCAGAAAAGGTCCTTGACTAAAAAGCTGTGCTGAAATGCTGCACTCTTGCACTGACCCTCCGCAAGATTCAGCTTCAGACACTGGCATTTCGTTAGAAGTAGCAGGTGGGAAACCGAGAGGTGGTGCAATTCCTATTTTAAACCACTGTGAGGACTAGCCTTTTACACTTGAAATATAAATTAATTTGGAATCAGGCGAAGTCTCTGCATGGATATTGCACCAAAAATCAGACCCTTTTTTTACTGCACCTGCTGCCTGCTTGGCCTCTGTCTGCACTGTGCATGGAGAGGAGCCAAGGATGCTGCCTCCAGCAGGATGGCTCCTAAACTAATTGCAAACACAGGGCAAAGTGTTCTGCTGAAAAGCACATGGGATAGCAATGAACGCTTGCAGGGCCAGTGGCCATGCCAGGCCCATTTGTAAAAGAGGTGGGACATCCTATTTCACCTTTAGTTTAGGAAGGAGCATCTTGCTCACCAGCTCCTGCCGTGGCTGCAGGCTGGCCCTGGGTCCTGCAGTTGGGCACGCCATGGCTCAGCTTCATCAACAATCTCAAAGATTTCTGCTTTGTTCAGCTCATTTATGCGAATAATAAGCAGGAACAGAGTGACAGTCTTGCCAAGAAAAAGAAAACTGTTGTATAATGATATTTTAGTTATCTTTAAATAGGAAGGTGACTGGCACATTACACTTGACTCAAGTCACTACTGTAGTTAGAATTGACAAGGCCCCTGAGTTATTCTGTGCAGCCAATAATCTCTAAACAAGCAAACTGGGTTTTCAGCAGGAGCATTTCTGTGGATATCTGATGTTTGTGATAAAGTTACACAGTTGTTCTTAGTAAGCTGTTGTTGGTTTTGTATATATTTTATGTATATAAAGTTGTCATGAGAATAGAGTTAGATTTTGAAAATAAAGAACTTTAATGACAGCCATGCTTTCAGAGCTGCTGATGATAGGCAGCAGCAGGATTAACATTTTCCCTTATTATTTCGACTAAAAAACTTGGAAGGTCGCATTTAAACCAGTAGCTGTTATTTCCCTCTGCCAACAAAGTGTATTTAAAATTTCAGCAACCAACCTTCCCTCTGCAGCAGCTGTGGTTTAAAATGCAAAACTGTGGCAGTTTCTTGAAGGAAGCGGATGGCTGTGCACTGTCCATGAAGACACACCCTGTCAGCTCAGCCAGAGTTTGTTCGGTACATGGTCTGCAAGTGGGGGATGGGTACCCCCATCCCCTCCCCCTGACAGTTATCACAGAAACACAGGTCTCCCTGGTCTCTCCTGCTGCCTCCCATGGTGCTGGCACCCATCCCCAGGCTATGTGACTGCTGGAGGTTGTGTCACCCACAAAAGGACACATGATGTACTATGCAGTACAAAACTGGAGGGATGAATTAAGTCCAAACATAAAGAGCCTCATTTTATAGGAGCACGTGAGTGAAGTGGACACACAGTTACTGCCCCGAGGACACTGCTGTGTCCCTGTGTTTGTAAAAACCTATCTGCCCACACCAGGATCAACAGAGGAGCACGTGGCTGCCTAACTTCACAGGGCACTGCCCAGATCTGGACTAGCCCAAGGATTAGTTGATATATGGAGTTAGGGCATTGCTTTCTCACTGGGGCCCCAAGCTGCCTTTGCCCTGGCAAAAGGGACATCAGCATTGGGCCCTTTGTTGTTGTTAATCAAGGTGTGGTATTTCTATTTAATAAAAGATCTGCCTCAGGTAATTAGCCCGCTCATGGTATGCTTTAGGTCAGTCACTGCCAACACGGTAAGTTTCCCATATAATATAATAACCCATATGTGAAAAATATAGGTTAAAAAGAAGGTAATTAATGTTTAGGGCAAGAACTATTTACACCTGTCCTATTGGCAGCAGGGAAGGAGTTTTGTAAGCAAGGGAAAATGAAATTTGAATGGTTTCAGTGAAACCTCTATGTCTGATAGCTCACCTGTGCAAGGAAGAGTCCTTGGAGCAGAGATGCTGAACTGAGGGGCTCGTAAGCCTGGTTCCTGGTAGGCTGGCAGTTGTTAACATCCATCTAACATGGTGTTGAACAGTCAAGCAGGATTTACCTTTTTCTGAGAAGAAAAGAAGACAGTCTTGTTTCAGGTCCTGATAATGAGTCATTGTCTAGTTAGTTGTCTCCAAAACACAACCTTTCTCATTAGTAATATTTTTGTCTGTCTCTCTTTTATGAATCTATGTCATCAAGATCAGGTATACCTTCTTTCTCAGAGACTAAAAATCAAGTAAGACATTACATTTTAATGTAGCTTAAAGTTTTGCCTCTACTAGCATTCATCACACACAGTGGATGTACTGAAATCAGTTTGGCTTTACTAAGGCCACTAGGCCCATAGTATTAGCTCATGTCTTGCATTCACCCACAATATATAATAGCAAGTTTTCACAACCAGTTTACCATGGACTAAAAAAAGTGCACAAGTAGGGTTGAACACTTCAGAAAATGGTATTTTTGGAAACCATTTTCTTGAGAGGGATTGCTTTTCAACATGAAAAGGTTAGGTTGTATTGGTAGCCCATTTTGTAAGGCAGTAATAACAGGAGAGGAGAGCTCTCAGACCAAACAAGCTTGTGTTCTTTTTCTCATCAAGGTAGAATCACAGAATATTCTGAGTTGGAAGGGACCCATAAGGATCATTGAGTCCAATTCTTAAGTCAATGACCTGTACCCATTGGCATTATTAGCACTAATACCACTGACCTTGGCATTATTAGCACCAAGTTTTAACCAACTGAGCTAATCTCAGGGTATATGAAATCTGAACTCTGTGAAGGTGTTGATTGTGACATGTGGCAATGAATAAGTTGTTGTGTGTATTTAGTTAAATCAATTGGGGTTACATGGGCTAACTTTCTTAGGCAGTACTTACTTATGAAACCCAGCCCTACGGAGCTGCACAGGAAAAAAAAAACCTAAACCACATTTGGTCATAAATCTTGATTCCTAGTAAATTAGATAGGAATAAATGCATTTTAGGTTCACTAGGAATTTTTAGTTATGCACTATCACAAACAGTGTATGATAGTGTCTGCAGCAAAGGTGGCCATCAGCACTTAGGAGTAGCTTCAAGAACAGCTTCCAGTACTAGAAATCATCCTGCTGGTGCGATGCAAAGTGCTGGAGAACATGCCAGTTCCTGCATGGCCACTGAATTACCAGCAGGTTTCTGGTGATCAGGAGAGGCTTTGCTTCATCTCTCCTCACTCCGCAATCCCACTGCTCACCTGTAGCTTTCTAGGCTTCTGCCCCAGCAACCAAGCCCTGCAGATAACAGAATACAGAGACTTTTATTTTGTAAGTTGACCCAAAACTGATAGCAATTACTCATTTCTAAACTTAGACAAAGTTGGGGTGATAAGTACTTCACTTGCCAACAGGTGGCTCATGTAAAGGTAATGATTATTTCCCCATAAAGTGTTTGTATAACAAGCTTTGCTTTCATTCTGGGAAAGGCAAAGTTACGTTTTTAGTAACAAATTGTCAAATGGCAAATGAAACTGTTTTACTCTGCCTTAATTTTCTTAATTATGGCAAATAATTCCCAGGAGTAAAATTGAAATATCTGACTGTTACAGGGGAACATTTGAATCTGAGAGAAATATGTTAATCAACAACATTTTAAAGCAAGAAGCTATCAAAACTGAGGTAATTCCATGAAAGACCTTACTTCAAAGGAATTATGTTTTCTAAAGTATTGCTGAGTATCAGCATCAGTATTACTGCCCTCCATCTTCTTTATCTTCCCCTCTGATCTCCATATTTTTAAATTAAAATGGCTGAGAAGCATCAGTGTGTAACACTCGTGGTCCAAAAACACATGCAGAATAAGGTCCTACCACAGACCATGGTTCAGAGGTCTGGTTTCCCAATCCCAAATGCATCTAGGAGCTGAACTAAACACAGTGGTGCTTGCCCTGGCTGGTGCAGAGGCATCTCTGGGTACAGACCAGCACAATTCTGGGCAGCTCAAGAGCTTTACTGAAAAAAAATCTGAGGTGCTGAGCTGACTAGGATTTAAATGGATTTTTTTGACCATACAAATCAGACCTAAGTGCCTAAATCTTGTGCCATATTTCTATGGACTTGGGCTTGCTGTACTAGTGAAGGACCTGCCTGCATGGTAACCAATGCAATGGCCAAATCGTTCTAATGAAGGGTATATATATCTGAGTCCCTGTGGGACAGAGAGAAACCTGTGTCCCACTGAATAACAGAACTACATAGAATAAATAAATCTGGCCAAAGCTTTGGCCTTTTCTTTTTTTAAAAATAAACCTGTCAAACCCAGACTGGGAGCATTTATTATGGTGGTTTGCAGAGTTTCCTACTAGGAGCAGTGTATTTTGACAGTTCCACCCACAAATCGGTCATGAAGGCAAAACATGACAAATAAATCAGTGGATGAAGCAAAGACTGATAGAGTTGTAAAAAACAACTAGGGGGAGCCAATCATGTAGCACTCAGTATGTGGGATCTACTCAAAAGGGATAGAGCTGAATGCAAGGCTGTGGCATTTAAGATTAATAAACACAAGACATGCCTGCTACATGGGACATAACACCAGCAAGTGGTGCTTCTACAAAGGATTTGAGGCTAAAATTGAAGGGGGGGAAAAAACCAACTCCATGTGGTTTGTTAGTAGGTGTGAAGAAACAAACCTTGGCAATACCAAGATGTGGGAAGAAGTAGCAACGTTCTTCATCCCTGTATATAGGAAAGGTAAAAAAAGCTGAAACCCTAGAGAAATGCCCAAAGACCCACAAGCAATTTTAGGTGAAAAAAGACTAATGGTGAAGAGTTCAGTTTGCAAGTTTTATTAAAAACACAGAGTTGTGGCTTGATTGCACAATTTAAATATCACTATAAGACAAAAGCTGAAGTCTTTAAAGACTCTTTAGTCTATCACAGAAAGGTTTAACAAGTAATCCTATCTGGAAGCAAAGCCAGACAAATTCCCATGAGAAATACAGCATACTTGCTTGTCTGATGGCGTGATTAGCAAACATGCCATATAAGGAGGAGAGGAGTCTACAGCTCTTTGATTCCTTAAAGCCAAGGTCCCTTTGGAAGATATGATTTACTCAGATAAATATTATAAGACTCAGTGTACAAATAACAATAAAATGTAATGGTCCATGTCATATATAATCACTCATATTAAATAGTCTGGTGGACATTTCCAGCTTTAAACGTCAATGAATTAACAATTCTCAGAGTCCCAGAGTGTGTTATTTAGTTGTGCTCAGAGAGGAAGCCCACTGCCTTGCAGCTAAGGTCAACAGCATGATCATCTCCTCCTGTATATCTGCATTTCTTGCTCTTTGCCTGTGTTCAAATGCTCAGAATCAGGTTTCTGAGATTTGCCTTCCTCTCGCTGGCTCAACTTGCAGATCTCTGCTGGCTGCTTGGTCTAAAATAAGTTGCCTGTCTTAAGGGAGTGATTCTCTTCAGCTTTTGTGAAGTCCTATTGTAATAATGGAAGACAAACATGTCAGACATTGTAACACAAGCAGCAGGCAACTCAGAAGCTTGTCAGATCACCCTTTGCACAAGACAACAAGAATTGTCCTCCCCTGAGGCTAATATGTAATGTAATGTGTGAAATGTACTCAACCGTACTCAACAGTTACTGCGAAGGTCTAGAGGAACAAAGGGTTGTTATCCTATGGAAACGTGCTTCTCATGCATTTGCCGTCTTTCACCATGGAATATGCCACCTGGTATATTAACTGAGGAATGACTTTGGCATCCTGTGGCAGCAGCTCTTGATGCCAGGGAGGTACAGGAAGGTGATCCTCAACCACCTTCCTCAAAGAGGGGCTGTGCCTATGTCCAGGATACACTCCTTCTGCAGTATCACTCCTCAGGCTGGTGTGGCTAGTTCCTCTTCTTTTCTGCAGCCTTTGTCACAGTTTGAAAAACAAACTTGTAGAACTATAGGAAAACAAAACAGAGAGGTGGAATTCTGGTGGTAGCTAACAGATTTTAACAAGTGTCCTCCTTCTTCCTTTGCCCAGGTTTTATCAGGCTGTGAATGAGTTTGACACCATGACCGCTGAGGACTCCACTGCAAGGATGAGCAATGATTCCACCAATGTGTCTACCACAAAAGTCCCTGAAGGTGTTGCTGGTGCGCCCAATGAGGCAGCTCTGCTGGCGCTCATGGCCCGCACTGGATACAGCATGATCCAGGAGAATGGGCAACGCAAGTACGGTGGCCCTCCTCCAGGCTGGGATGGCCTGCACCCTCCTCGCGGCTGTGAAGTCTTCGTGGGCAAAATCCCCCGTGATGTCTATGAAGATGAGCTGGTCCCCGTGTTCGAGTCTGTTGGCCGCATCTACGAAATGCGCTTGATGATGGACTTTGATGGGAAGAACCGCGGGTACGCCTTCGTGATGTACACACAGAAGCACGAGGCAAAGCGTGCAGTCAGGGAGCTGAATAACTATGAAATCCGCCCCGGCAGGCTGCTGGGTGTGTGCTGCAGCGTGGATAACTGCCGGCTCTTCATTGGAGGCATTCCCAAGATGAAGAAGAGAGAGGAGATCCTGGAAGAGATCGCCAAGGTGACAGAAGGTGTGCTGGATGTCATTGTGTACGCCAGCGCTGCAGACAAGATGAAAAACAGAGGTTTCGCCTTTGTGGAGTATGAGAGCCATCGAGCAGCTGCAATGGCCAGGAGGAAACTCATGCCGGGAAGGATCCAGCTATGGGGACATCAGATTGCTGTTGACTGGGCAGAACCAGAGATAGATGTGGATGAAGATGTCATGGAGACTGTTAAAATTCTCTATGTAAGGAATTTAATGATTGAGACCACAGAGGACACCATTAAAAAGGTCTTTGGTCAGTTTAACCCTGGCTGTGTAGAGAGAGTGAAAAAAATACGTGATTACGCCTTTGTGCACTTCACAACCAGGGAAGATGCCATTCATGCCATGAACAACCTTAACGGTATCGAACTGGAAGGCTCGTGCCTGGAAGTTACCTTGGCCAAGCCAGTAGACAAGGAGCAATACACTCGCTACCAGAAAGCAGCAAAAGGAGGGGCTGCGGCAACGTCCGAAGTAACTCAGCAACCTAATTATGTTTACTCTTGTGATCCATACACGCTAGCATATTATGGATATCCATACAATGCCTTGATTGGGCCCAACAGAGATTACTTTGTGAAAGGTTAGTAAGCACAATTAGGGGATATGATGGGCAGGTTTGATCTCAGGCTGATGCAACCCAAGTCTGCCCGAACCAAAAGACAGATGGTGCTATGCAATTTTTTCTTAAATACTCTTTTATAGGTATTTTTGCCATATTTCTGTTTGGTCTCACTGTAATTTGTGACTATACAAATTGTAGTTATCTATAAATAATTGGTAACATACAGGCTAGTAGAAGGGAGGCATCAAAAATATGGTTAAGAATGAGATAATGGACCAAGCATGGGATGGGGAAGAGAGAGATCTGGGTGTTATGAGTGCTGTACTAACTCTGAGTGGGTCTAAGGATTCCAGTTTCTGATGTCTCCTTCCAAAGAAGGAAGCTGGATCCTAGGTTTTAGCAATCATGACAGAGTGCTCTGGAAGTGTGGGTATGATGACCTGGTCATCCAAAGGGAGGGATGTCAGAGAAAGCCTTAGCTAGGAGCTCTCTAGGTATCGTTTACCCACTGCATTAAAACGACAGTCGTGCTGTGTCCTTTATAAAGTAATTTGAGAGCTACAAGCAAAAGGAATCGTGTGAGTGCAAAATAATTATTTTATTGTGTATACTTTCATTAGTTATCAGTTACAGTAATTAAAAATTAACCAAAAATCTGTTATTCATAAAGAACCCTATCGACTATAACTGCTGCTATAATTACAATTACGCTGTACTTCCAGGAGTTAGAGTTTCCTGAAATTTGATGTGTATTTCCATATAGCAGGCAGTTTAGTGTGAATATATTCTTAAGTACTTATGTAAACCAAGAAGTATTTTTAACCCTAGTCTATCAAGAATTTCAGCTTCTCCTCAGTTTCCAGATTTGTACTTGCCATGCACTATGAAGGAGTTGACTGATAGCCTAAATATTCAATTAGACCATCATTGAGTGCATTAATACTGCAGTGTTCAAAGTACTGTCGTAACACTTGTAGAGTTAACAAGATAAATAAAAGCAGTATTTTTGGAGATGGGGTATGTTCACATTTCTAATAAAATAGAGAGAAAACAAACAACACTAGTAAAAATATATGCAGTGGTGGGACAAAATTGGTTAAAGACCAGGAGAGGGTCCAGGTACCATCTCCACAGGGTCCCATCGTGGCCAGTTGAAAGACTGGGTCTCCTCTGGAGGACAGCTGAAAGCAGAAGCTGTTCCTAATGCACAGAAATCACTTTGAGGATCCTCTCTACTGAGTGCATTGAACCCTTAACACTTGCCACAAGAGTTGCACAGTATAAATGAACACCAATATAAATGCTCAGAGACATCAAAAGCAAAACAAATGTAGGCTTACTGGATGCTTTTAAGGCACTTCTGTTTTTCTAAGCAGGTTCACTAGGACTCAGATCATGCTAACTTCAACAGCCACATCTCTAAGCATGTGCCTCTGGATCTCAGCCTGGGGTCAATCGTGCTCCCCATGGGGCTGTTGCTCTCTGTTATTCACCATCCTCTTCTATGTTGTTATCATAAGCAGGCAGCATACGAGGCAGAGGGCGAGGTGCAGCTGGCAACAGAACCCCAGGCCCCAGGGGTTCCTACCTGGGGGGATACTCCGCCGGCCGTGGAATCTACAGCAGGTACCATGAAGGCAAAGGAAAACAGCAAGACAAAGGATATGAGCTGGTTCCCAACTTGGAGTTACCAGCCGTCAATCCGGTGGCCATTAAGCCTGGTGCAGGTTAGTATGTGCAAGGAGGGGAGGAAAGTAGGGGTGGCGGGCAAGTCCCCACTCCAAGCTCTCTGTCAGGCATGCAAGGGCTCCTCCAGGGCCAGCCCACGACTGCAACGGTGAGGACAGCCCCAGTGCTCCCCTGTGCTAGATGCCTCCTGGCTCTAGACAGGCTTTCTTCAAACAAGTGGCACATGGCAGGACAGGGGACAGGATCATCTGGGAACTCTTGAGGCCAAAGAAAAGAAGGGCTGAAGCAATGCCCACCCCTCCCATCCCCTTTTCCACTTCCTCAGGAGGAAGCAGACTTTCCTCTCCATCTAGTTACATACACTAGAGCATGGTTTCTAAGAGCAATCTTCCTCTCTTTTAATGTCTTCAATGCTAATTTCACCCTGGGAGATTCTTATCCTAGATTTCCAACCAGGCCAGAACTCTCCCCTTTAAATTTGTTTTTCTCCAGTGCTATGAGGCTGAGAAAAGGACCTGGGGCTTTCCCATTGCAGGAAAGTCTCTGACAAGGCAAGCTCCTCCATCACCATCAGCAGCATGGAGAAGGAGCAATACAAGGACCCCTAAGGGTCCAGCTTGCAGCAATACAATGCATAGAGGAGAGTCCTCATCTCTTCTGGGCTGTGGCAAGCCAGCCCAAGGACTGGGGCAGGGGTTGGCCCCTTCTGCCACTTTCTCCGCTGACTATCCAGCCCTTGCCATTCCCAGGTGAAGAAGACTGGAGAACTGCAAGTACTCAGGATCCTGTTTGGAAAGATTTTTATTTGAAAAATTAGCCTGGAAAGAAGGTCCTTGCAGGTGATGGGGACAAACCCCCTTGCAGAAGTCCTCATGTCTTCTCCTCATTCCTTTCCATGTAAACTGTAACTGCAGGATCTAAGCGGTGTTTTATAATATAGCTACAGTGGTTTCCCAAAACATGCTCCATACTGTCAGTGAAAACTACAGCTTGCATCTAATGAATCATAGAATCATAGAATCAACCGGGTTGGAAAAGACCTCTGAGATCATCAAGTCCAAGGCTGTGAAGAGTTCTTCATAACAGCTAGGTGAGACAATGTGAGAAGTCTAGAGACAAAGGAAGGCTGTTAAGATTAGAGCTATTTCTGAAGACAGATCAGATTTCCTGAGAAAACTACCCACTCAAAATCAGAAAATATTACCACTATGTGTGTTTGCAGAGATACTTCAGGAATTCCAGGTATTACTAAAGGATGCTTGAAAGGTGATCTTTGAAATGAATGCCTATTAGTGGTGTCTGTATTTCATTTGACTGCCAAACAAAAGCTTGAACCTCAAGTCTAAATGTTTCTACACTTAAAGCATGTTGAGATTCAGATTTTTTTTATCAGACCTTCCCCGCTCATATGGTTCCAGCACAGCCTTTGAACACAGAAGTACCTGTTCAGTTTTCCCCAACCAGATCAGCTGATCCAGTGAGAGGTACCACATGCAAGACTTACCTCTCTTATGAAGAGGGTATGACTCTGAAAGCACATTACCAGATGTACCAACTCTGCAAAGTTACCTACTGCCTAGAACAATCTTAAAGCTCATTTCTTTGCAAATGGTTAGAAAATTCCTGAGAGGTCACCCCAATACCCTAGGTGCCTGTTCCTGCTTTTCTGCTAGAGGTTACTACAGAATGAAGCATGTGAACTCTGCCTTTGCCTGGTGAGAAATTATCCAGGATATTTAAACCAGAAATAAAACTAGTTTGAGCTGACCAGGTGGACTCGGTGTAAAAGGAGAACTGGAAAACCTCATGAGTGGGGGTCTCTGCTTGATGAAATAGTAGTATTCCACTCGCAGAGGAAACATCTCTGCTGGAAAGATATCTGGTTGCAGTCTCTAGGATCAAAACAAGAGTACTGCTTTCAGGCACGTCCTTCCAGCAAACAGAATTGCACACTTTCTCATTGCAAAGTTTCATTGCACTGAAAGAAACCTATGTGCATATTCGGCTTCATTTCTGACTTACTGGTTGCACCTCCCGTAGGTACCAACATCACCTCTTAGTCCATCACCTCTTATTTATTGATTACTTTGTTTTCTTTGTTAAAAGGCTTGCAAGCTGAATGCTGCATGAAGTGCCAGTGAAGAGCTTTGGACCACTAACCCAATGTCCCTGCCATGGGCAGGGATGTATTTCACTAGTTCAGGTTACTCAAAGGCTCATCCAACCTGAACTTGAACACTTCCAATAATTGGGCATCCACAACTTCTCTGGGCAACCTGTTCCAGGGACTCATCATAGAGTATGCCTTCCTTACATCCAATCTAAATCTACTCTCTTGCAGTTTAGAACTGTTACCCCTTGTCCTATCACTACAGGCCTTACTAAAACGTTTTTCATATAAGCCCCCTTTAAGTACTGAAAGACTACAATAAGGACTTCCCAGAGTCTTCTTTTCTCCAGGCTGAACAACCCCAACTGTCTCAGTCTGACTTCACAGCAGAGGTACTCCAGCCCTCTGAACATTCTCTGGAATGTTCTCCAACAGGTTCACATTCCCAGAGCTGGACACAGTACTCCATGTGGACAGTTACCAGAGCTGAGTAAAAGGGCAGAATCACCTCCCTTGAACTGCTGGCCATGCTGCTTTTGATGCAGCCCATGATATAGCTGGCTTTCTGAGCTACAAGCATATGTTGCTGGGTCATGTGCAATTATTGTGATTATTGGAAATGCTTGGCAAAGCACATTTCTTCCCTAAGCAATGCCATGAAGCTCTGCTTTGAACCACGTACAAACTCACCATCTCTGAACACTATCATTCTGACCAGAGTGTTTTCCCTTTGTCTGAAAGATTATGGCTCAGTTTATTTCAGGTTGTCCAATTTTGGCATGATGGAGACTTCCAAAGAGCAATTTCTTTTTTTTTTTTTTTCATTAAATAGATTGATTTTGTAGCAGACAGATGGGATAAAACATATTTAGCCAAGCTAGTCCTGGGAAATGCATAATAGTAAATCAGCTGATATTTCACAGAGTTGGCCAAAGGAGGGTATGTAAACCAGACCAGTTGCTGCCTGTAACTTCTGGAGTACAAACCACATTTTTCTGTCCTGAAGCTGCTCTTCATATTGATCTCAACAGCTGGAGTGGGGACCCCACTGGGATACTGCACACTCCTACCCATCCTTGTGCTCAGACCATGCTCTTGGTCAAGGGGAGGACAAGAGGTCGTCAGAAGGGGCTGTGTAAATCCAGGTCGCAGGTTCCAGTGCCCAGCAGGACTCTGGCCCTAAAACATCCATGCCAGGAGCATGGGGGAAAACTCCAGACCAAGCAATTAGCAGCAAGTCCATTACTATGCATCAGCCATGGTGCTCCCACCCATGGGTAGGACAGAGGTGCCTCAGATCTCCTGCATGCACATGAGGCTAGCTGCCCTTGTAAGAGCAGCACAGGATCACTGCTGGAGAGTTTACACATCTGGGAGGGAGAGCTCTTTGAGATGAAGTCATGGAAACTCTTTCCCAATGCATCTGATATGTCTGGTCTCTCCTAGTGGCCATCCCTGCCATTGGTGCACAGTACTCCATGTTTCAGGCTGCACCACCAGCCAAGATGATGGAAGATGGTAAAATCCACACTGTTGAACACATCATCAACCCTATAGCTGTCCAGCAGGACCCAGCCAGTGCAGCAGCTGCCGCAGCAGCCGCAGCTGCAGCTGTAATACCAGCGGTCTCAACGCCTCCTCCCTTCCAGGTGAGCTCAGCATGGAAGTCCTGCTTCCCATACATCCTACTTCCCATACATCCTGCTATGTATACCCAGTGTGGGGGGAAGACTAGTCTCTTGCCCTGCTTCTGTTCAGGAGATGCTGTTGAGGATGTTACGGTGCCCAACAGCCCTGCAGTTCATCTGACCTGTCTTAGACATCTGCACATTGGGCGACTGCTTTCCCCACTATGGGGGACCCAAACTGTGAGGGAGGAACAGCCTCCCTTGATAGCATAACTCTCAATCAAGAGGGCATGCACTGCCTACCCCCTCATTATCTGCTTCTCTTCTAGGGGTTTTGCAATTCAGAGTGTGGAAGCAAGATGTAACAACAAATTAAGCACTTCTTTTGAGGTCTTTACCCTTTCCTTTCAGGGTCGACCCATCACGCCAGTGTACACCATGGCTCCCAATGTGCAGCGGATCCCCGCAGCCGGGATTTATGGGACAAGTTATGTGCCATTCGCGGCACCTGCTGCGGCAACAGCAACAATAGCCACGCTACAGAAGAACGCCGCTGCTGCTGCTGCTGCTGCCGCCTATGGAGGATATGCTGGCTACATCCCCCCAGCTTTCCCAGCTGCCACCATCCAGGTGCCCATCCATGACATCTACCAGACGTACTGAGACTGCCAGCAGAGGAGGATGGCAGAGAAACACACACTGAAGGAACACTTTACTATTTATGAAGAAAGAACCGTCTGCAAAAGAGTAAATATTTGGGCTTGGTAAACTGATGCAGAAAGTGAAGAATGCCATAGAAAAATGTGTTCGAAATATTTTCTATGCTTGAAGGTTTCACTAACTTTTTTAGGCTATTTTTAAAATTTAACAGGCCTATATTCATACATTTCCAAAGGACCTCAATGCATCCAGCCCACCGCTGACATGCATTTATACGCATTGTAGTGGGATTGCATAGGGTCTTTTTTTTTTTTAGCAGTTATATTTTCAATATATTTGTGGTATGAAGGTTATTTTTTAGTAATTTCTGCACTCCAGAGATGTCTATTTTGTAGTGCCTTTAATAATATATCAGCTATATATTAAAAAGCACACCTGAGCAGCTAGGGAAAGTTTTAACAATATATTTTGAAGAATATATTCAATATTTAAGGAATACATACCTTAGTGTTTTGTTTTGTTTTGTTTTTTAAGAAAAAAACAACATGTATCTTATTTAAAAATTATACTGGAAAGTGCAATTTGAAAAATGTGCAAGACCTCTGCAGTTTTGTGCTGGCATTAATACAATCTGCTCTTTCTTATTTGAAATCACAAGTAACTAATACTGACTGTTTGGGAGAAAGAGAAAACGAAAAAAAGCCTTCTCACACATACCTCTTCACAGTGTGATTTGCAGGCTTGTCTTAAACAAAGGAAAGGCTCCAAGTTTTCCTTAACAACTGGATTTTCTATTTATTGAAGCTACTTGTAGTTGGAATATGTGCAGAAATGAGTAGCTGATATTTTACGCAAGGTGTCTTGACTTAGATCTTCATCCAGTATAAAGCCTAGGCTCTTTTTCAATGCTCTTTATTTTATTCTTTGAAGTATATGTTGTAGTGACTAAGAATGTATGCTGTCAAGAGCAGCCATGCTCTCACTGAGACGATATGCAGCATTACTTACCTATTGCTCCATCATGTTCCATGAGAAATTTCAAAGGTACTAGGTGTGGTAGTAATACTGGAATTAGTGAAACAGGGGCTAGCCCCCCTCCCAGCCTCCCTTCCACTTTTAATTTCCATTCTCCACAACTGGAGTTGTACATGCACATCGGGGCGGGAGTGATTAGACTCAATGATTTTAAGACATAGAGCTTGTAAATATCTTTTAATATACATTTTTAAAGTCATTTTATGTTGCAAATTTACATAGTATGTGGTTTGCCACAAAACAAGAACCTTTTATTGCGATATTATAAAAAAGTTTGTTTTATTAAGAAGTAAATATATTATTGCAGTGTTTTGTGGCCTGTTTAAAGGCTTTTATTTAGTAGTGCAGTGAATGTAAAACATAGTAAAATGGTAAAGAAATATCTTGCCCTTTGTATGAAGTGCATCAGCTCTGCAAACACAGCTCTGGTGACACAAGGTGCATAGCAGGGAGTCAGTAAACAATGTTCCTTTACTTTTTGTGGTATGAGTACCTACCAAAGGGGTTTTGCATTGAGTATATTTTGAAAACTGAATCACTCTCAGACTGCATCCAGCTCAGTTAAGTGACCTTTTTAATACGCTTCTTCTGCTTGCCTCAAAATTGAGCAGTTGTATTTTAGGTGCTCTTGCTCAGACAAGCTGAGCTCCCCTTGACCCTGTCGATCCATTACCAAAAGCACTGTGAGGTTAACCATTAGGTCGGACTCTGCCCTTCCACGCCCCTTCCCGGGATACTTTTTATTGTCTGTACCTGCCCATCTGAAAGCACATCCAGACCTCAGCCCCCAGGCCCTGCCCCTGTGTAGGGGAAGGGGAGGAGATATGGGCAAAGCCTGGGGAGCAGGAGGGAAAAGCCCCCAGGAGGAGGCCAGCACTGTATCCTCCAGTCCTCCAGGCTTTCCACGGCTCAGCCATGGGTCCTTAGGCCATGCACAAACACCCCTGGGGGCAAGAAAAGGCAGTCTAGTACTTTGGGCCCCTGCTGGCCTCCTTACAGCCCCATGCCATGGCTGACTCACAGAGGAGGGAGGAAGGGTGATGGCTTCCTTCCAAGTAATCCTCTCTGCCAGCAGGACAAGAGTCCTGCTGCTCACAGAGGTGGCAGGAAGAGAAAGGAGCCAATAAGGGCAAACCCTGATGTGCCCCAGGCCACCACTGGGTGCTGCCTTAGTCAGGGCAGGAGCAGGGAGTACCCAGGGATGGAGGCAGGACCTGGGGAATGCAGGCAGCCAGATCATGCTGAGCCTCCCGCCCATGCCTGTCTTTTACACTTTCTTCTAAACCATTTCATGTACACTACTACTGAGGTAAGTCTCATAACTTGAAATGTGAACATCTCTAGGTTAAGAACAAACTATTCTAAGGAAAAAAAAATATATATATAAAACAAAGCCAGTGTGCCTTATTCTCAAAAGAGCTGATATTTTAGATATTTTATTGTATCTCTTTTCTCTGTATTGTCAGAAGCCTCTGAGTTTATTTAGTTCTTGCTCCATTTACGGTACATTTCTAGGATGTAGTGAATAAAGCATTCTTTAAAAACAGAGACTGTTATTTCATTGCAACATCCCATTCTGCCAAGGCTGTGCTCTTCTCTGAGCTGGGAAGAGGGTGTTTGGGGCAGGAGGTGAGCAGGACACTGCAATCGGCATCCCCGTGAGCTCCTGCATGGAGGAGAGATGAACTGTCCCATTGGCTCCGCCACCCCACCACCTGCAGAGGACAGTGACCTCCCCAGCATGCATACTGGGTATCTCCCTAAATCTCTTTTTGCATCCAGTTTAGAGTCAATGCCTGGATGTGGATGGAGCTGAAGCTGGCATCCCTCTGTGCTGTCCATCCACCCAGTGCACAAACACCTGTAACTCTGTTGCATGTCCTCACTGCAGGGCAGGAGCACTGGGGACTGGCACATCATTTTCATCTCAACATGTTTCTTGCTTCAAATGTACAGAAAGCTAAGCTGTGCCTCTTGGCAGTATTTGCAGCTCTCCAGAATCCCTGGGTGTATCCTTGGTGTAAGTCCACCTCAAGAAAATTTGCTGCAAATACCAACTCTGGCGAGAAGAGCAGTGTGAGGCAGCAGAGGTAAATGACTTTATGTCATTTTCCAGAAGCCCTGCTAACCAGAGAGGTCCCACTTGCCAGGAAGGTATCAAATCTGACATCCATGTACAAGACAGGGCAGGAGGAGAAACCAGGAAACTAACAGGGGTGACCTTAGTGTACATACACTTAGTGTATGAGGGAAAGGCTGTGGATGTTGTCTGCTTTGATTTTTGTAAAGCCTTTGACACTGTCTTCCACAACATTCTTCTGGAGAAACTAGCTTCCCATGACATGAAGGGGCGTACTCTTCACTGTGTAAAAAACTGGCTGGATGGTCAGGCACAGAGAATGGTGGTGAATGGAGTTACATCCTGCTGGCAGCTGGTCACAAGTGGTGTTCCCCAACGCTCCGTGTTGGGTCCAGTCCTGTTTAATATCTTTGTTGATGACCTGAATGAGAGGATTGAGTTCACCCTCAGTCAGTTTGCAGATGACACCAAGTTAGGGAGGAGTGTTGATCTGCTGGAGAGTAGGAAGACTGCAGAGAGATCTGGACAGGCTGGATCAATGGCCCAAGGTCAACAGTACAAGGTTCAACATGGTGAAGTGCTGAGTCCTGAACCTGGGTCACAACAACCCCAGGCAGTGCTACAGTCTGGGGGCAGAGTGACTGGAATGCAGACCAGTAGAAAAGGACCTGGGGGTGCTGGTCAACAGCAGCTGAACATGAGCCACTAGTGTGCCCAGGTGGTCAAAAAGGCCAATGGCCTGTATCAGAAATAGTGTGGTCAGCAGGACCAGGGCAGTGATCATCCTCCCCCTATACTTGGCACTGGTGAGGCCACACCTCAAATCCTGTGCTCAGTTTTGTTCCCTTCAGTACAGGAAAGGCAATGAGGCACTGGACCAAGTCCAGAGAAGGGCAACAGAGCTGGTGAAGGTTCTGGAGCACAAATCTTATGAGGAGCAGCTGCGGGAGCTGGGGTTATTTAGCCTGGAGAAAAGGAGGCTCATGGGAGACCTTATTGCTCTCTACAATTACCTGAAAGGAAGTTGTATCAAGGTGAGGGTCGGTCTCTTCTCCCAGGTAACAAGCAATAGGACAAAAAGAAATGGCCTCAAGTTGTGCCAGAGGGGATTTAAATTGGTTATTAGGAAAAATTCCTTCACTGAAGGTGTGGTCAAGCATTGGCACAGGCTGCACAGGGAAGTGGTGGAATCACCATTCCCTGGAAGTGTTAAAAAAGCATGTGGATGTGCCACCTGGGACATGGTTTATCAGTGAACGCAGCAGTACTAGGTTAGCAGTGGGATTCAATGATCTTGGACATCTTTTCCAACCTTAATGATTCTATTATTCATTTGGATGAGAAAGAAATCCCCAGCAAACCATGGCCCTTTACAGGTGTTCAAACATGAGGCAAGCCCTTCACAAAAAGCAGTGTTTTCCAAGTGAGATGAAGAACTGTGCCACACTGAAATGTGTTTCTGGCCCTTTCCTTTTCCCTTTATCCAAGCTAACCCAGATTAAAATTAATCTACACGGGTTTTTTTAAACATACACTTCATGAGATAATTTCTTTATTTTCCTAGACTGCTGATTTCTGACTTCAGTTTTCTGAAATTAATGATTAACTCATTGTAAGGTCGAAATATACAAGACATTCTCAGGATATTAACGTACACAAGACCAGAGAAATGCAATTGTTCTTTCAAGATGACCTTGCTGCCTTGGGAATGTCAAGAGCTCTGCTGAGGTCTTAGGCAGTGTGACAACTCAAAATGCTGCCAAGGTGATCCCATTCCCTTTTTGAATGTCTTTCTTGGCGATCTTGAAGAGCAGGCGTGCACTTCCCTGGCTGGTATTGTCCTAAACTGCTAAAAACCATCTTTGACTTGGTTCAGGAAACACCACCCATTAACACCAACTGTGATACAACTGCTATATGAACAGATTAACAAGAAATTCAAGTGCATTAGCACCACTCTGAAATAGGAACATCTCATTGATATAAACATTAGAGCTCAAAGTATATGCAAAATGCACTTTTGATACATCCAAAAAGGTATATGCTGAACCTCATGTCCTTCTCTGTGGCTGGTGTTACACCCCTAACATATCCGGTCTGGAAGGGTCCTGAGTACCTACTGTGTGCCACAAAACTGGACCATCATGCTGACCTGTAAAATAAATAAACTTCAGACCTACCTCATAACAAAAGAAAATACCTCTGCGGTGCATCTAAAAGCCAGCAAAAGTCAGGGTTTATGCTCCAGTGTGTCAATTAAATGCTAAATCATACTTGACTGAGTTTTAGGGCCAAGTCCTGCCTGTCAGCAAAATGGTTGGAAGGGTGTTGCAGGGAGAAGCAGCAAGCTAGGGAATAGAAAAAGGCAGTTTTGTGGCACCAAGTCCTTCCCTCTTGGCACAAAGGCAGGCTGTGCCATGCAATTGTGATTGTTCAAGTTGCCAAAGAGGAAAGAGACTATGGAAAGTTTTGGAAATTTGGTACTGTAGAAGTATTTCCACATGAAGTATTTCCTGACAAGCTGATGAATTACATCAGATATTTTTTTTCTCCAGACAGAAGACCAGGACTGGACTTCACTTGTTTCCTAATCAAGGAAGACAGAAGCTCTGTCTCACATTTCTCGCTCAGGCAAAACTGCAGATCACACATGTGGGAGGTGAGCAGTCAAGGACTGTGTCTGTATTAGAAAACTTCATAGGGGAAAAATGTTCAGATGTGCTCACGTTTGTCCCATGTGCACCAAATGGGTGTCTTCCCAGCATAGCGACAGACATCTTCATCTATATAGGCTGCGCCAGTTTATGTTCTGCCCCATGCTGGGCCCCAGGGCTTCACCTCCATCTGCCCAGGACTCCCCACAGCTGTCTTTCCCCAGGGCATTGAAGAGACAAAATAACAAACTTGGGTTGTGGTCTGGTGCCCATCCTGATTGTTCCTGCTCTTCTGCATGCAGGTGGTTGCCACACTGAAGGAAGCTGGGTTACTTTCCATGTTCTGGCTGACACCATTGTACTTTTACTTTGAAGCAAGATATGCTTTTGTTCGAGTTTTTTTTCCCTCTTTCCAAACACACTCGTGTAATTTTTTCTAGATAGGTTGCACTTTGAGCCCATCCTTGTGTGTTTTTGCAATGTCACGGAAGTTCAGCCTTAGCTCAGCCGCTGCCAGCAATCCATGCACAGGTGGGAAGCAGGAAGCCACAGGTAAGCCAGAATATCTTCATGAAGCTGAAATAAATCCCTGCAAACAGCCTACACAAGCCACAGGAGTGACCTCAAGCTAACTAGCAGAGAGAAATATGCATTTAAATTGCTCAGAGGCAAACCAGCCTACTCTTAGAGCAGGTCCTTTGTTCCAAAACTTTGAAGCAATAACTACCACAAGCAATTCTCAGTCCTATAACAAATCTGTAGGATATGGACCAGGGTGTCTTACAGGCACTCAACAGGGCATGCAATAGCAAGGGGTTACTTATTAAACTTATTATGCATGCACTGGCTGTACACAGGACATCCTGAGTCTCTCGAGTCTTTGACTTTTCGGCTGCTGTCCCATGCAGGAGAGCTTTCTGGCCACATGGATAAGCTAAATATTCCCTTAAAGCTTGGCTTCATTCCAGGCAGACAGATCCCTTGGCTCACCAACCTTCATGCAGGACACAGAGGGTCAAAATCCTGGTCAGCAGCTGAAATGCTGTCACCCAAGTAACAACTGTACAGCTGCCGAGAGCTTGGCAGAGCACTGGAACAGTGAAACCCCAGGAGCTGCTTCCAGCACAGCCAACATGAGCTACTGATCATGGAAAAAGCAATCATGGAAATCTGCTCTAATTTGCAGTTGGGAAGAAAAATCAGCTCCTGTTTGGCACTGTATTCTCTCAAGTCCCAAGCTCCTTTATACCCATCACCCTTACTCAGGACCCAAATTCACACATGCTGATTCAAACCATCAACCTCCTCAGCATCTCTGGCAGGCAGGTTTTCACCAGGTTCATCCACCTTGCCTTTTCCTGAGCCCACTACCTGGCTCCAAGGGTGAACAGATATCACAAAAACAGGGGGAGCTCTGTTCCTATTTTCAAAAAAGCCTATGTGCTGCTCGAGGATCTCCTGCTGAGCTCACCTAGCATTTCTTAATTTCACCAGGGTGACTGAGACCTGGACCCCCTCCCTGCAGCATGTGTGAGGTTTTGAGACACTGATTAAGTGACTGTGTTACACATTTTGGCTTTCATACAAGTTTTTCTCAGTCTACTCCTTTTGGAGTTGGGACCAGAACACCACCAAGGTCTAAAAGGATTAAATTTAAGAGTAATAGATGGTATTTAAAATTTAAATTAAAAAAAAAAAATCCACTCCTTGAGTAAACAAACTTCCTTGTCTTTCTGTGACATCTTTGTGAGCGATAGGAAGGGAGGGAGAATACGGAAATGTACAGCACTTGGCACTGGTTACACCTCAAACTAGTTTTTCAACATTTTACAACCAGCTCTGGCCATGTGATCTGTGTGGAAAGATAAACTGAGACATTTAATCCTACTTTTCTTTTTTCTTTTTTTTCTTCTTTTTTTTTTTTTTTTTTTTTTTTTTTTTCACAAGGAAGTGAATTTCATGTGGTTGCGATCATTAAATTACAGTAAATGATTTGCCCGTAAGAGAAAAAAAAAATGCAACGGAGTGGTTAAACATAGGGAGGGCTGGGATAGGGCAGCTGTTTGTGACCAAATACCCTTCCCTAGCTTGAAAACTCAGTGAGCTTCATTGTTTCTCCCCGCCTGTGACACTTAGGGACGTGTCAGCTCATTGTAGGTGAGAATTGCCCACTATTTGCTTTTGTAACCAGAGTATGAATAACAACCTTCCAAAAGCCAATTGCTTTTTGAGCTAAAGCAGCAGCAATTACCCTCACAGAAAGTTATTTAACGCCATATCATTCTGGAAAGCAGCAAGCTTTAAAACTTTTGCTTCATCTCCAGAATATTACTGGCTGTTGAAATGACATCTGGGTGCCCGGTGAGCAGGGCACTCGGTGCACTGTGATAGGGAAAGCCGGTTCAGACGAACTAGAGGCGCACGTCCGCCTCCACCCTGGATCGGGAACATGATCCCGGAGAGGAGCATGTGGGCAGAGGCCAGGGTACTCAGCAAGTCCCTCCAGGGACCAGCATGCACAAGAGCAGTCCCTGTCCCTGAGACACTGTAGGCTGGGTCGTGACTAGGGGGCATCTTTGGCAAGGCAATGGTTAATTAGTATTGTCAGCTGAGATGAGGACCCAGGCTGGCAGAACAGAGACAGAACACATTCGAGAAACTGTGCAGCACATGAGTCGCCCCCGGTGCGGTCCGGAGGGGACACGCTGATTTTCCTGGTTGCTCAGAGAACTGCTCGCAAATGACTGACGGGTGCGATAGCAGTTGTCAGACTGCCAGGCACTGGAGATTGTCTTCTCCAGCACTGAGGGTGGCATACTTGCTGATTTCTGAGAACTGTGGCTTTTTTCTTCTGTTTTTTTTTTTCTGTTTGGCTTCACTCCCACATGCTAACACATACCACTATCTTCTTTAGAGCAACATTAGTCTGACTATTTAAAAAGCTTTTCTATGCTCGATCCATAGAAACGTTGGGCTAAGCAAGATAACAGCTGAAGTTGAAAAGTACGTTTGTAAAGGCACTGCTGCTATTCCTTGGAACATGCCAGCTGTACAGGGTAAGCAGGGCTTTTCATCTCAGGTGTTATGAGAGTACGACATCCAAGTTTCCAAACTGGAGCTGGCTTAGCTTTGACGAGCCCAGAGCAATGGCAGGTGAGCCACACACCACAGGCACCTGCAACCTGCACCTATTGGGAGAATCGCTGCTGCCAGCCCAGTCTGGCTCCACCAGCCCCCCCTGGCCAAGACGGGCCGAAGGGGAGGAGCAAGGGCTCGTGTTTAACCAGGCTCAGCTTCCTGATGCGGTCTGCCACGTCACCACGGGAACCATTGCACTGGCACAGGCAGAGGGGTGAGCTGTGCAGCCCAAGGGAACTCCGCAGGTCAGCCTGACATCTGCTCCCCTCTCATCTTGCCTCCGCTCACAGGGGGATGGTGAGGGCACAGTGGCAAAAGCACACCTAGCGATGCTCTGGGCAGGTGAGCGTGGCACGGCAATGTGAAAGCCCCACCTTTGGCACAGAGAACATCTTGTACATGAAATTGGGCAATGCCACATTGCACTGTGACTCCTCCCATCAGGTTGCTTCTGATACTCAGCCCCAATATTTCCTTCTGTGAGCCATTTTTTATTAACTGGCAGTCTCCTGCTCCCATTGATTCTTGTGAGTAGGTTTTTTCAAAAGATAATTCTTAGGCTCAGAACAGCCCCACATTCCGTGCCAGCTGTGTTTCCCCTGGGGTTTGCTCCACCATCCTCCTCTCATCTGTTTTGCCTAGTCTTTCCTGCTGCTTGCACAATGGCATAACACATCTGCTCAATCCTTAGGAGGAGCTGCAGGCCAGCAGCAAGTGCCATCAGTCAGAGAAGGATCAAGCACTGGTAGCCCTTCCACACATCAGCCCTGCCCCAGCTGCTGCTCCCCCCAGCTTTTTCCTGCCATGATCTCAGGATCCTACTGATGGCAGTGCTCCCAGACACTGCAATCACCTCCTCATCTTTAAGAAGTTTACCTCCAGTTTGCTTGAGCAATGGATTTTCATGTCTGGAAACAGGGAAAGCTGCAGGGAGAGCTGACCTGACCGTTGTGATCCCCTGAGGCTGTGCTGCCTTTAAATCGGGAACAGAGAAAAGTATTAATGAAAAATAAAGGATGAACAGGCTTTTTGTGACATCACGCCTCTGTGGGTCTTATTTGAATGGTGTATCAGACTGCACCTGTGCAGAAGTATTTTCTTCTCATCTTACCACTACCACGGAAAATTCCTACCAAGAAGTATTTCAGAATTTGACTTTAACAAAACTTAGGAACACTCTGAAACTGTATAAGATAAGCGATCACATATAATAGTCTTAAATAATCATAACTCAATGATATTTCATGGCAAGTCTTTAAGAAGAGGCTACTAAAACATCCTGGCACAACACATTATGTTGGGGAACGTGCTGCCAGAAAGATATTTCAGAACAGCCTTCTGATAGTTCAATTATAAACTTAAAAACATTTTTATAAATTAAGCTTGACAGGTTTTCCTAGAGTCCCCCTATATTTTCCCATTGTTGATTCCAGTCTTACTAAAACAGTAATTTTTCTTTTTTTTTTTTAATTACTTGTTACTTGGCTATTTATTAATTGCTTAATTGATAAGCCCCAAAATGAGCGGAAGGGATGGAAGTATGGTCATTATCTGAAAAAGTTGTATCTATGTGCACTTCCAGAATGTTTTTGCTTGCAGTCTGACATTATAACCCCGGTGTAATGGGCAGGACAATGCCACGGGGTTGGACGGGGCTTAGAGATCTCGCGCCTTGTTCCCTGCAAGTTTCCCACTTTTGTTGAGTTAGACATGAAAGCAGCACAAAAGGACCATCATGGCCATGTGCACATGGGAACACACACCTCCCGAAACAAAAGATGAAAGCTTCTCTTTTAATGAAACCAGAAGGGGGAGGAAAAAAGTGAAGACAGAGTGGAAAAACCTGCAAGAGGTCAACAAGGAAAACAAAGGGCAGCTTTATTCAAGCAGCTGTTTTATTCCAGAAATGGCAGGGCTGGAGAGGGCACTGCTGCCCAGTACTTTTAATACAGAAATGCAGTGTAATTAGGGCTTTGCTTATACCAAGAAGATAATGGCAACCCAAACTATATGATTTAATAGTAGATGAGGCTTGAGAGGGTGGAGAAGAGAAAACAGAAAAGGAATAGGGCTCTTCTTCTGAAAAAGCAGAGGGATGCTAAGGAAAATGGAGGTGATTCTCTACATTTTATTTTTCCACTTTGATCAAATGGAACAAAAGCTTTTGATGATTGTTATAGGATCTATTGGTCAAAAATAAAAGCCAGGTCCAAATGAACTAATATCTCAAATTGAAGGGTAAATATAGTAATTACAATTTTCTAGTAAGAAAGCAACTTTTGGACAACTAGCAGCTGGCATAAAAGGCTCAAACTGATGAAAGCTAGAAATAGCTTTATTGAATTGACATAAAAGGCTCCGTATCAAGGATGAACTGATACAGGAACTAGCAAATGATAAAGCTGGGCAAACCATTGTAAGATTTCTGCCAAAAAGCTGTTCAGAGGCATCCACTTGAGCTGCATCCCAAACAGGGCAGATACACACACATTCAGTGATCAGTGCTGCATTGGGCAGCCGTAGCATCAGCCTTGGACTGCAGACCTGGCCCATTACTTCTGCTCTTGTGGGTTTGAGCTGCCAACACCTCCCCACTTGGTAGGAAGACTTTCCCTGGCAGCTTGCTGGATGACAGCTTGCTAGCAGGCTGTTGCCAAAGCAACTACTCGTGTGAAATTTTGATTTTTGGTTGGACGTTCCCACTATAAGGAGCCTCATGCAATGACTGTTCTGGTCCAACGTAGTACAGGCATTTTTGTGCTATAACGGAGACAACTGTCACTACCTTTAACTCTTGTTTCTACACTTGCTTAGTCCACACTGCAAAGCAGTTTAAATTCACCCAACTTGCTTGCTACTACAAGGAATGCTAAGAGAGAAGATGGTATTTCAGTGTAGCCCAAGATGAATGGTGTAGAAGAAGCAGAGCGATGGATTTGTTTCTATACCATTTGCAACCTAAAAGGATATACATTAATTCTCTGGGAAGATCTTTCACTCTCTTTAGCAGATGCAGTGTTAGAATTTATGGGCATCTGTGCTGATTCTGATGCAGGATTAACCCAAGATTTAGTGTCCAGCAAGGGAAGAAGTCAGTAGCCAGGGAAGAGAAAGAACAGGGCAAGTTTATCTATGGTGCCCCAGCACTCCTTTGGCCTCCAGACTCTTCCAGCTCAGGGGATTTCTGCAGATGAACAGGTTTTCTGTTTATTTAGTAACTGTCAACAGACAAGTACTCTCTCTCTCAAATGAAAATGAAGGCAGTTCAATCAACCAGTCTTCTTTTTTATTTTGCATAGGTACTTTATACATTCCCCTTTCTTTCTGTCATACAGTTGCTTCTATTTAAGTTATACATTGCTGGGCCTGAAATATAGAAGGAGAATAATGTCTCATTGTGGGAAGGAACACTCACCTTTGGAGACTGTAGTAGTTATTCTGACAAGCTAACCTGTCCAACAGCAGCTCCTCTGCAATTCTGAAGATTTAGCCCTCATTCTGTCTTGTTTTTTGAGACACTAAACTCAGTTTAGAGCAATGTGCCCTTGAAAATCTCATCTTGAGCACTTTTGAAAATGTTTGTATTTGCTGCCATTGATTTTAAGGAAGGAGTTGTGGATGAAAGAGCTACTTTGCACAAGGCAGTTCAAGATTAGCATATTGAGAAATAGTCCTCTGTCCACAGGAACAATTAAAGCTTACAACATCACCAATATTGCAGAAAGTGATTTGTATTGGCAAGTAGATGGCAACTTCAGTGCCAGGTGTTGCCATAGGTGCTCAGGCTATTCAGATCATGCCTGAACACTGTACTGGTTAGGAATATAGCCTGACAGCTGGCAGAAATGGAGCAGATGTAATAGACATACTGGGCATAGTACCACTCACATATCCAGTATGTCCTGTGCACAAGAGGCAACAAAGCCTGGCTTAAGTTGGGAATCTCATGTGTCCAAAATCAAGTACAAGGACATGCTGCAAATGATTTCCAGGTTGGGAAGTGATGGAGCAGAGGAGCTGTGAAGTTGGGTTTTGGAAAAATGATATGTAGTGACTAAGTAAAAAAAGGAGAAAACACAAGGACTGGTTGTTCTGGAAAGAGAAGGAAGGTAAAAGCATTTTAAGAATAATTGTGAATGTTGCCTTTAGATCTTGTTTGGAGACCCTTTTCCTAAAACTGCCTTAACTTTCACCCCATGCTGCCTGAAAAGCTGCTTCAAAAGACATTTAATCATTGCATTCATGTTCTGTGCTAAAACATAATCCAGCAAAGGCACTGGAAACAGCTGAAATCAGTTTTTTCCCCAGAACAGCAGGACACAGGTGTTACAGTGTATGTTCCTCCTCCATGTGCTCTGCAAAATTCCCACAGGCTTGGATTTGCAGGGAGAAGAGCAGCAGGGGGTGGTCAGGCCCTGGGCTGCAGCTGCAGCACCCTGGTCTCATCCCCACTGCCTAAGCTGGGGTACAGCACTGGAATACAGATGAACCTCTAGCTGAGTCACTAAAGCAAGTACGCAAGTACAGAAGTACCTACAAAATGCTTTGAAGGTCAAAATATTCACATTACTTATTCTCCACAAACTTTCGTAAGCATTTAGTGATTCTTCCATCCAGCTCTGGGTCCCCGAACATAAGAACAGCGTGGACCTGTTGGAAGAAGTCCAGAGGAGGGCCACAAAGATGATGAGACTGGAGAAACTCTCCTATGAAGACAGACTGAGAGAGTTGGAGTTGTTCAACCTGGAGAAGAGAAGGCTTCCAGGAATACCTTATAGCAGCCAGTACCTAAAGGAGGCCTACAAGAAAGCTGGACAGGGACTTTTCGAAAGGCCATACAGTAGTAGGACAAAGGGAATGGCTTTGAACTGAGAGAGGGGAGATTTAGATTAGATGATAGAAAGGAATTTTTTACTATGCAGGTGGTGAGGCACTGAAACAGGTTACCCAGAGAAATTATCCATGACCCATCCTTAGTAGTGTTCAAGGCCAGGTTGGATAGGGATTTGAGCAACCTGGTTTAGTGAAACTTGTCTCTGCCTATGGCAGGGGATTGGAACTAGATGATCTTTCAGGTCCTTTCCAACCCAAACCATTCTGTAAGTCTATGAATGCAATGATACCTCTTGCCTTGTGATTCATATAGCCATAAGTATACCTTAGTGACTAGTTTTAAATGCATACATTTTACAGGTACCACAGTGGCTTTGCTGCAACTGCCTTGGAAATTCTCTTGGCAGGAAAGGCAAGGCTGCAGTGCTGGTCCATAGGGACCCCAGACCACAAAGAGGAGATAGCTGAGACATCCCTGGGCAGATTACCTCTGCAGATAGTGGCCTTCTATTCTACAGCTGCAGTGGAGAACTTTCTAAACTTCAGTAAGTGTCAGCACATCACCATGACCAGCTATACTGCAACAGCTCCAGAAAAGCTGTGATGCCACCTCTTCAATGCTGTACCCAGCAATAAAACACAGTAAGGACCGCCTTCGCAAAGATAAGCGGAAGGGGACAGCATGCAAAAGGGACAGGGGCCTTCACCTCTGCACATCCTCCCTTACCGCCACCTGCTCCCAACAGCTCACATAAAGGGCTGTTCTGCATGATTCGGGATTAACTCAGCTCTGCCTGCCCTGCTGGACTCTGCCAGTGTGACTGTCAAGAATAGCGCAGAGGTGGCCCCGTGCATTTCAGTGCAAGGGAGCAAAGGCTAACCAGGAGTGCCAGATGGAAGGAAGGGCTCAGGTTTCTATGAAGACACCCTGGTGCTAACTTGCTCCTGGTTCCCTCAAAGAGGAACGGATTAATTTAGGGCACTAGATCCCCTATTTGCACTTAGATGTAGCTTTGGAAAGTGTATCTGACCCTCAGAAACACACACTTCCATGACTAAGTTGTCTGCAGGGGCTAGAGTGAATGTTGAGTGCTGGGTTGTGTGGCTTTAGCACCAAAACACTGTCGTTTTATTCTCAGGGTTTGCTCCAATGTCATCAGCCTGGAGATGTAGCTAGCAACAGCATGCCTTCCAGTTTCATGAAGCAGGGGATGGCACCTATGCAACACCCAGTTCAGGATCAGGTTTATGTTTGACAAAGCTGTTTGTGCCATGGGATTGTGCCCTAGTAAAATTAGATGTTCCTAACCCAACTCTACGATGCGATGAAAAATTGGATGAAAGTGAACTACAAAAGCAATAGAGTCTTTCTTTATGATGAAACCTCAGAAGAGTAATTAATTTAATCAGCAGACTTCAACACTGCCATTCATAACCTGTATGAAGAGGTTAAGCTATAGGGGCTAAGTTATCTTTATGACCTTTACCACCAGGAACGTTTACAAACGGCAATTAGTAGATTCAGAGGCCAAAAAAATTAACCCAGATAGAAAGCATGTAATAAACCTCTGGCATTCTATTTACCAAGGTTGAAACAAAAAAGCCAAGGCATAAGCTGGACTGTGCTACACCCACCAACAGCAGCAAAAGGAATTAGCATTGATCTTCTCAGGAGAACAGGTTTGCAAAACATCAGTTGTTATATATTCCAAGGTCATAAAAGTAAACCCATTTATTTCATGGAGGATTCAGAGTTGTTGGACAGTATTTAAGAGAAAAAAAGCAAACTATGAGTGATTGTATAGATCCTTGATAAGATACTTTTCTCCTAGTTTTGCAATAAACCTTGGAACTTCCAGCTCGGTACTAGAGTAAAACCCTTCTCTCTAAATAGCATGCAATTAGGTGAGTTAGTTGGTATAGATAAACTGCTCTTTGGAGAGATTCTACTTACAGTGAGACAGCATAATCCATAGGAGTGGTAAAAAGAGGGGAAGCTCATGTACCAGGTAAAAAGTAATAAAATTCTAACAAAGCTGCACACCCTCCCCACTGCAGCTCTTTCTGGGTTAAATGAATTCTCTATTTCCTTTCCCTGCAGATTTAATCCATTTTAAGAGAAATCTTTATATCTATAATACAAATTGCTTGTGTCTGTTTATTCACCAATAACACCTGGTGCAGCTGAAGGGTCAACACATGAGAACTGCAGAGCTGTATGTAAGCCCAGCATACTTTTGGGACACCTCCAAAGCAGTGGTCTTGCTCCCAGGGCGTGAAGCATTCATGGATGCCAGCAGCCTCAGAAGGACTCAGAGCTTAACCAAAGCAGCTATTCTCGCACAATGGTCTAATTTTAAAAGTACCATCTCTAAACTTTTAAATAGATGCTTAATTTTGAAAGAAAAAAAAAGCTACAGTTGTTAAGTCAAAGGAATAGAGAAATCACTAATGATACATGCTGTCCTAGCTTAGCACACCCACTAAACATAGCAGGCAATGAAAAAATCCCAGTATCACTCTGTTTTGTCTTGTATTCAGCCCCATCTAGAGCAAGTTATTCACACACCCTGCAAAAAAACCCCATAGGGTGCTTGCTGCTGGGCAGGCCACAAGGGTAGACCTCAGTCAAAGCAAGACCAGCAGCAGCAAAACCATAGCCCAGAGGTATAATTATATTTTGGTGCCTCATTTTTAACATCCTAAAGCATCTCATCAAAACTAGATGCCACACAACTGCATTGGCTCTCTACAGTATGTGATAAAGCCCTATCGCCCGTGTGCAAAACCATCAATTTTAGTTAGGTCCCACTGCATCCCCTCAAGGCTTCCTTCTTTTGAGTTCACTGCTTGTAACTTTTCAGATGTCCTTTATGGACAGGAATTTCTGAAATCAGCAATTGTGTTATGGTCCTTCGCTATAGGCAGGTCTTCATGTATTTATTAGATTTAAGCCAATACTCATACAGATCTGATTAACATTTACCTTCCTGTTCCAGCTATTTTTTCTGTTTGTTGATTTTTTAAAGAAAATACAAGTTATAAAACAGCAATGTAACAGTCACAGCTGCAGCACAGTGGAAATGAACAGTGGCTGACGTTTTGCTGCTGCACAAAGATGAAGTCCTGCTTCCCAAGCTGGCCATATGACCATTCAAGAAAATACACCCAGACTGATGACAATCTGTTAGTATATCTACAGCCCTTCTGCCTGCTCAGCGGCATTGCCTCCTCCCCTCTGCCATATGCATGGAGAGTTTCATGTGTGAGTGCCCCTGGGGTAGAGAGGGAAGGTGAAGGAGTCACCTGCCTGGCTGGGCTCAGGAGGACCACCTGCAAAGAGCAGGAAGAGATACAATGGAAACAGTGTCATGGGGTTAGAGCATAGACAAGGACCAGGCCGCAGTTTAAGTGCTGCGGGTCTCTTGAACTACACCAAATTACCTCCAACACAGTCTTATTACATCTGTTTCCTCATAGGAGCAGTTGCATAGTCTCTACACTCCAGGAATCCTCCAGAGGATTGTAATCTGATGCAATAGTGAAAGTTTAAGTTGGTATGGTGCGTTGACCCTGCCTGGACACCAGACAGGTTCACTACGTCACTCTATCACTCCCCTCCTCAGCAGGACAGGGAGGGAGAAAATAAGACGGAAAAAAAAAACTTATGGATCAAGATAAAGGTAGTTTAATAAAGCAAAAGCAAAGGCTATGAGCAGAAGCAAAAGAAGACAAAAGATTTCTTCTCTGCTTCCCACCAGGAGGTAGTGTCCAGCTACTTCCTGGGAAGCAGGGCTTCAATATGCATAGCAGTTGCTACAGAAGAAAAATTCCCCCTCTACACCCCCCCTTCCTCCTTCCTCCTAGCTTTTATAGCTGAACAGATGTCATATGTTATGGAATATTCCTTTAGTCAGTGCATCAGCTGTCCTAGCTTTATTCCTTCCCAAGATCTTGCCCACCCCCAGCCTACTGGTGAGGGGGAATGTTGGAGAGACAGCCTTGATGCAGTGAAGTGCTGCTCAGCAGCAGCCAAAGCACCGGTGTGTTATTGACACCTTTCTAGCTACCAATACAAGCAACAGCACTGTGAGGGCTGCTATGGGGAAAATTAACTCCACAACCTGGTCAGAGGCTCAAGTTCCTCCTGCCATAGCACCCAATGCCTCCAGCAGGCATTTTCTCTTGGTTCCAGCAATATACCAGACTATCCTGACCAGGGGTAGGGACCAACCTCCACAGCTCATGAAGCCTTAATCTGCAGTACTTCAAGGGCTAACAGACTACCTCAAATCAGATCTGTTCCTAAGACTGCTAGCCCCTGGATCACAGTATAAATTAAACCATGGCTTCTGAGGAAGTAATGAAGCAGCCTTTCAGAACAGCAGTCTTTGCACTAGCCCATAGGATAGAATTCTTCATTTATTTAGTCCTTAATAAAAGATTAACAGGAACAATTCAGTTAACAGAGCACCAAGGCTAAATCACTTCTTGCATCTTGGAGAAAACAGCACATTTAGAGTTAAGAGCAGAGGTTCTTTTGGTTTTTTATCTTTAAAAAATTGTCTACAAGCATGGCCTTGAATCACCCCCAGCAACTAGAACAGCACTTGTATGACCCCTAGAGGTCTCAGGGTTTAGGTGAGAAACTAACTCCACAGGAGGAACTTTTGCAAGGTGCTTTCACAGCAGAGACACTTGGGCTGTGGACTCATTCTTAACATCACCCTTCACCTCTCCACCCCTTCCCTGGGGGCAGAAGCTCTAGACTGTTTTTCTGCTGATGCCTTGGGAACCGAGGGTTCCAATGTAATGCTTCTACAGACACAAAATTTGCTGGCTGGAAGTACTGCTGCGAATTCATACAGCTTGAGAGTGCTGTGCCAAATAGACACTTGTCCAGCCCAAACCACTTTATACCACGGTGTAGAGAAATGTTATCTGTTACAGTTCAAACAATCTCTGCAGGGTAGTGAACATAGCATTCAAAAGCAGAACTGAGGTGTACCTGAGGATGACTAAGTTTTGCCCATAACCCTGAGTAACATACCCCTGAGCTCATTTGCACTCCACTACTGTTTCAGTGCAAGAGGGTGAGAAACCAGTTTACCCTTGGGTTTGGGATGTTAGTGTCAAGTCTTTTTCATACAGTTTTTCATAAACTCTCATCCTTTAACTATGAAGAAAGGGATTGTCTCATGACCACCATTATGTTTTCAGCTATGTTAAAAATACTAGATAAAAGCAACACAAGTTTCATTCACCTCATATATCTTGCTGGCAGTCAACTAGAATATTAAAATGCTAAACAAAAGTAGGCACAACCTGCAGGACAGGACAATACGCTTAAAACAGCTGTGAACGATGTCGGGCCTCCTGTAGAGGAAGCTACCAACTTTCTGTGAAAAAGTGGGTGAGCTGGATCAAAAATTATTTGAATAATCATACTTTCAGAAGGAAATTAGGGTTATGAAGTAGCACAGAGGAAGCCAACCTTCCAAACCATATAAGTGACAATCTTCATACTGAGGGCCACCAGATACTTACCTTTGGGAACTGGGATGAAGTGGAACCAGTAGATGATGGCAGTAGATGATGGCAGCAGGTCCTCAGGGGCCCACCTATCCATCAAGCTGGTGAAGGCTTCAACACATCAGCGTAACTTAGGGTAAGCTGGCACCCTTGTCCTTGACTGACACAGTAAACCCCTACCCTAAAACAGACCCGCTGCTGTAGTACAGCCCCAGGGTAGGAACTGTGTTAAACTTGCTGGCAGTCCATCCCTGAACATAGACTGGCCAGTGAATGACATGTACAATGAAAGTAGCTATTCCACTGCTAGAACGGGCTCTAGTGAACAGTAGTCTCAGTAATTTTACATTTTTCAGCTCCTGTTTAGTTAGATTTTCCCCTCTCTTTCCTCTTCTTCATTTTGTAAACATTATGTAGTGTTATGTAGCATTACTTAGCAACACAGATGTGTCTGCTGTCATCCTCTAACCAACTGTGGCCCTATGGAAGTCACATGATCACTTCCATCCCCACTGAACATGGACTCCACACTATAGCCAACTGCTTTATCTCTGAAGGTCTTTTCTAACTTCTGGAGGCTACTCCAGATGACTTTACCATCTATTTAACTTTATCGTTAGAGTCCATTTTTGCTACAGTGAAACACTAGCAAAAGGCACTCCTGTCACTGAAATACAGTGAATATCTTGGTAGTTTATTCATTCTGTATTTTCAACTAGAACAGAATGAATAAAAGAGCCAGATCTATCACTTACCAATGGCACACTAACAACAGAACCATACAGATGTGTACGTTAATCACAGTATCAGTTTTTAGTTGCTCACACTATATTGTCTCAAAAATCTCCTGCTAACATATTCCTAACATATCCATTATCCTATAATGGATAACTCAAAAGCAAACAAAACCAGAAAATGATGTGATTATACAGTATTTAAGACCACTGTTAATCAAAGTTGTCTGGTAGTGGTGACACATAGCAAGCAAATACCCAGTGAATCCCAGTTTAATAATTTTATTCACTGAAACACAATAATCTGGGTTAGGTTTAAGCAATTTTTTAAAAAGCACGTGATTTTTTGTTCTGTTCTTCCTTTGCCAGCTCTGTCATTGCATTTAGATTAATCAAAACCAGTGCATTCTTCAAACCAAAGTGTAATGCAGGAAAGACTTTGTGGTGTGCTGTCTCCCGAGCAACTCCCAACACATTGAATAGATAAAATCTTATTCAATGAAGAGTGATATGAATAAAAATAATGACATATGAAAATTTGTTCCAAGTTCTTTCAAAACAGAGTCAAAAGTTTATTGTGAGTAGTTGTATGAATGTCAAGGCACAAAACATGGTTAATGGCAGAGGAAACAAACAGCAATACCTGCTCCCCAGAAAAATCCATAATTCTAGATGGGTTACTTACAAAGTAGTACTGAATCACTTTTTAAATAGATGTTTTCAGAAGCTAGAATAAAAACCAAATATTTGAAAGTGGAGCTAAAAACCCTATTTGAAATTGAAGCTGCCCTTTTTAAATCTCAGTTTGCATTTTCTGGATGTTCACTAGATGGACTTATGCTCTGAACCAGGACTACCCAAGAAGAGACCACGGCATGACAGTCCCAGGTGCAGTTTTTGCACAGACCATATTCTCTACCCTACCATGTTTCGCCTCAGCTGATATCCCTCCCTCAACAGTTATATTCCTATTTCATCCAGTTGCAAAGATATCCCTGAATTGCCTTCTCAAACACAATGGCTAGAACTACACCTGACAGAATATACCACGCTGTCATGTCCAGCCAAAGCAACTCAGGGCCCTGTGTGACTTAGGCATGACTTAGTTCACCACTAGCTTGCTGCAAGGTCAGTCCCTGCATTCCAGATAACCAGGAGGCAGGTTGCACCACTGAAACGCTCACCCTTGTGGTATAGTGTATTCCTGGTGGCCTTGCAGATCTTCAGTGGTCTGTGGCCTACAGACTAAGAATCAAATGCAAATCATCAAAAGTATTTAGAAAGACAGACATTAGGGCAAACCTGAGCTAGGTACTTGCTATCTCAGTTATTCCTTACTGCAAGCAATGTAAAAACAGTATTGTTCACTGCCATCTTGCAGACTGGAGTTCTTAAAAGGTGTCTGGAGACAATGAAGCTCAATTTGCACAGTACAAACTAGATATAAACTCCTCTGCTACCTCTTGTCCCTTCCACACGGCTGGACTTGCCTCTAACAAAGAAGAAAGATTTCTCCTTTTTAGTAGACTTCAGAGAACATAGAGAAAAGAAATGTTCAGCTTGCTCTCCTCCTTTAATTGACCTCTAGGTCACTCACTCTGCCTGCAAATATAAAGGAGGTGGCTGCACACAAACTCCTGAGGTCGCCTTTGGTCCTATATCCTGTCACTGATGAAAAGATTTTAAGAACGAAAGCAAGAGTCAATATATTCTTTTCTTCAATGAGTAATAGAAGTTTGTAAGAAAAGATGGATTCTTCCCAGTTTTATAAACAGAATGAAAGGAGTTCCCTTTCACCCCCTAGTCTCCTTTTCCCATCTCCTAAACAATCACATTACGGGTCTTCTGCTTCTCAAATTGGGACTGATGCAGAGTCAGGAGTTCTTGCTACACTTCTGCATTTCTCGAGAAACATGTCTGAGACACTTGCCATAATTCTGGCGGGATCAGAGAACCAAGCTTTGTTAACCAGTGGACAAAACACACAGATGCTTACGGTGTGATGTCTGTATTCCTGAAGCATGTTGAAAATCACGTCTCTGTCTCATGATATCATTTACGATCAGGATGATCCTCCTGGGTTTAGTTTGAATCCTTAGGCTGCAATTTCCACAAACAGAAACAGATTTTCTAGGTTAGGAAAGGGCTTCTCTCTAACTTTCTGCAGCACTGGAAATGCAATACCCAAACATCCCATCACACTTCAACTCTGTAATTCTGCTTGTGAAGAGAGCAGTGAAGGCATCATAGGAGATAGCTTAGGTTTCTCCTCATTTTAATACTGCAATGATTCAACACAAGAGAGGAGATGTGATCTCACTGCAAAAAGATGGTACAACAAAAGAATCTGTCAGCTCATTCCTCAAAGGTCTCTGCAGCACACACTCTGCAGCCGTATTTTTATGGTATCATTGTCTTCTTTAGTAAATATAAAGTCACTCTGCTGCCTTCATGTTAAGCCTGCAGAGTTACTCAGACAAGTGTATAAATAGTTATTTTTCCATTACTATAATCATAGTCATTCATCATTTCTGCATTTAATCTTCCTGAAAGGTTACTGGATCTAAGCACTAGGTGCACAAAGAAAAAAGTAAGAGAGCAAAACAGATAGAATTACATTAAACAGTCCTGTCTCCACTCAGCACTGGAGTCGTCACGTACAGTTCTGACTACTGACATACATGGTTGATTTAGAGTAAGTTTCTTCTTGCTGAAATAGCTAAATGCAGTGATATACAAACTACATAACAGATACACAAATGACAGGGCTAGAGGATGTAGCCTTAAGCTGTGTCAGGAGAGGTTCAGGCTAGACATCAGGAGGAATTTCATTGTGGAAAGGGTTGTAAGGCCTGAACTGCCCAGGGAAGTGGTGGAATCACCATCCCTGGAGGTGTTCAAGAAATGATGGGACATGACACTTAGTGCCATGATCTTGTCGACAAGGTTGGTGATCAGTTAAAGGTTGGACTTGATGATCTCAGGGGTCTTTCCAACCTAAATGATTCTGTGATTCTGCAAACATTAAGACCTTGGAGAGACACCTAAGCTACTGTCACTATAGTTTAGTTAGAAAATCCTGAGCTAGCTTTAAACCAGTATGGTTTTTTATGGCAGCAGTAGCTTGGGCCTTGTCAACAGAGTCATGGCCATGTGGCATCACTTTATGTTTTTTACTCTGGAAAATTATCAAGTCCAAAGATGGGACTCTGAGGGTCCTAGTACAAAAGTTCAGGGACCAGCCTCATCTGCTGCTCACAATCTTTATCCAATCCTCTTACGAACTACAAGAGAAAAGTTTTTCTTACAAGAGCAAAAACAATCACTAAATGTAAATAAAGGAAGAAAGAAACACTTGAGAATGTCTTCTGATCCAAAGAAAAGGATAACAAAATAATTAACAAGCAAATTTAATAGTTAATAGGTTCAAATAGCAGCAGTATTTTTCAAATCCCATTCTTGTAAGATACTTCTTTAGTACCATCAGATTTTCACATAAAAATACTAAGGAAGTGCAAAGTATTATTTCAACATCCAAGCATGCAACATATGAAAAGTACCGGTATGATAGAGGCCCACGATCCACCTATGACTGCAAACTTTCCCTTACACATGGACAGCCCGCAACTGCAGCAGTTTGTTTTGAACAGAATGGCACCGACACAATCTGAATTCCTAAGAAAGATATTCTGAGTCAGACTAAAGGTCTGTCAAAAGATGGAAGCTGTCTCCAATGGGTGTCACCAGTGGGATGAAGAGCACTGAAGAGCATGTAGTTATGAATCCCTAAAATATTGCTTCACCTTTCAACACTTGGTGACTGTATTTAGAGGTATGACAATAGATTTTTTTCCATGTTTCTCCCATCTTTAAATCCATGTAGTCTTACAGCATTCACCAATCCTGTTGCAGAGTTCCTCAGCCTTCTTATATATTGTACAGACTACTCCACACTGTACCCATTTCATGTACCCAGTTCCTATATTGTAAGAGACTGTGAACAATAACTCTTTATGCCACCCATAAGCCTTGAACAAACCCCTGGTCATGAGTTTTCCATGCTGAAGACTCATGTTCTGAATATTTTACCCTTATCTTTACATACTTTGCTCTCTCAGCTTTATAAACAATATTTTTTTCCACAACAAAGTGCAAATCAGTTTGCTCAAGCAGGCAGTGTAAGTGCCAAACCCTGAATTGCATAGTAAATGGGTGCAATCATTTTTCTGCACCATGAGTGAAAATGAACAGCTTGTCTTCTAAAGGAGCTATTCAAAGTTACCCTGGTTGACTGGGAACTGATAATATACACAGAGAACACACTTGAGACTTTTTCCATATACTGAGTTTATTCTTGGCTAGACACCCAGTTTAGCTTTACATTAAAACCTGGACTTAAAGTGTTACATTATGTATGAGAATCCAGATAAGTTTACAGCATTAATTATTCCACACAAAAGAAAACCTGCCATTAGCAATTCAATGCATCATTTACATCATCATAATAAAAATAAAGATTCCCTTTCTTCCAGTAAATTTGGGCATAACAACTGCCCCACTTTGCCACTTGGCTCCTTGCTCTTAAGTTACTTATTCACAGGTGTGCTCCTATTAACTGCAATAATTATGAAAATTAGTTTTATCACATGAACTTTTGACTGGTATCCATTACAGTGTCATTCTGCCTCTCCCATGCATCTAGAATATCATGGTTTCAAAGTTCAGGGTGCTTTGTAAAAGTAATTTATTTGCCATGGGCATGCCCAGGGTACTGGTTTCTCACTTTACTACAAGAGAAATCCTTCAGAGCTCTATCAGTCTAGAGGGTTAAGAAAAATTAACACACAGAAGAGTGGGTTTTGGTGTTGTCAGCAACAAACACATTCACATACATGTAAGTACTAAGGTGCTGAGCAAGGAATGTTGATAATGGCACTACTTTAATAAGCCTGTAAGATCATGATTTTCTGCTAAGTAATGCACAGAGCAACCTTGGCATTCCTGTAAACAGTTTAAAATTTAAGTATTAAAGAGCATGTAACAGTGGACAAAGGACACGGGATGAACACTGGTGAAGGTAAATAAAATGAGCAGAGACAAAAGTCACAGCCTCCTATTTTAGCAGTGGCAAGTAGCATTTCAAGGCCCATCTTGCACAAATGCCCAGGGCAATGAGACATGTAGGAGGGACAGAAGAAGTTCTTCCTATTTTTAGGTTCAAGAAAAAGAATTGAAGAGAGGTCCTTTGATCAGTGAGGAAGAAGCCCTGGTGATCTGGCATACTGGAGCCATGGTGACAACACAGTAATATTCAGTATCAGGAAACTATAAAGAAGAAGATCGAGGTAGCCATCATATTTAGTAAGCTCAATTGTATTACAAGGGAAAGGCACTGCAAATAGACATACAGAGTCTATAAAATGATAGGAACAGTGATCAGTGAAGACAAGCTAAAAAAAAGGGCAAAAGGGCAATGCCATGAAGGGATGATTTCCAGAAAATGCCACTGTGTTACAAAAACACTGGTTTTTTTCCCCCTGGGAGAGAGAAAGGGTTGATCAAATTATAAGGTACAGAGATGCAGGCTTGTGAATACAGTGCTCCCTGCTAGGCTATCTGCTCCACTGATGCAATGCTCTAGCCCATTCAGCTTGAAGTCATGGCCACCACTTATCAAGGTGGAACACAGTGTGCT
>NW_021938789.1:17906058-17923003 GCF_001715985.3 Manacus vitellinus | reverse complement strand
GCAGGTCGGTGTAAAATTTATCTTTTTCGGCAGGGTCAGCTTGGAGAGTTGGGGCATATATACTAAAGATGACAACATGTTGTTTGTTGTGGAGTGGAAGGCGTAGGGAGATAATGCGGTCAGAGTGACCCGTCGGCAGATTTTCGAGTTCAGGAACAACAGAGTTTTTGATCATGAAGCTGACTCCTGAGAGATGTTTTTCAGTTCTGGGCTTACCTGACCAAAAGAGTGTGTAACCGGCATGATGTTCTCTGAGGCTGCCTTCCTCGGGAAGCCTTCAGGTAAGCCCAGAACCGAAAAACATCTCTCAGGAGTCGGCTCCCATACTAGAGATGTTTTTCAGTTCTGGGCTTACCTGACCAAAAGAGTGTGTAACCGGCATGATGTTCTCTGAGGCTGCCTTCCTCGGGAAGCCTTCAGGTAAGCCCAGAACCGAAAAACATCTCTCAGGAGTCGGCTCCCATACTAGACATCAAGGACAATCACCAACAAAGTCCTCAGCACACTATCTCAACACACTATCACAGCCTACAGAATCAATTTGTTTATTGTTACAGAATGCGAGACAAAGATCTCAAAAGCACTCCTCTCCCAGAAGTCCAACAAAACAAACTAACCCAGTTATTCAGATTTACAAAAGGAATGTGTTCGTTTTCAGTTAAGCTGCTTTCCCAATGATAAGCACGCTCATAAAAAACACCATGACAAAGAAAATCCACATGAAAAACCTGTCCATCACCTTTGCTACTTTTTTCCACTCAATTCCTTTGGCCCTGTTTGCTTTATGGTCTCGAATACAATTAGCAATATACTCGATATTTTTAATCAGCATTTTGTAACAGGAACAGCAATTAACAGTCTCCCTAACATTTTCACCATGAACTCCATGCAAATTTCCATTGAGCTTCTCCCCAAGATTACAGTCATCATTCCTATTGGAAAGAGGACTCCTTACCTCTTTCTGCCTCCTCTGACACCCATCATCTCCCTCAAACCTACGTTCTTCTTCTTTCTCTCTTTTTGGGCTTGTACAATTTTCACCCACATCATAAACAAAAAAGATTTTTGACATGTAGTCCAAAATAACCACCCTGGCCCATTGTGGAACAGGCTTTGCTTCTGAGCCACAGTGATGGAGATTCATTATAATGATCGTCAATGCAGTGGAAGCTGTGATCATGGTCATTGTTGCTATGTAATACTTTCCTGGAATACAAAATAAAATCACATTAGAGATGCTATCCTACTAAAAAAAATCAGTGAGAAAAAACAATGTGACAACATAGTGTTAAGCATAAATGCAAGTGAAACAAATTTTTAATCGTGCCAATTCTCTGTACTGAGATCACACTTAATTTACCACTTAAAAACAAAGATTAAAGCCATTAAAATAAAATCTCATCTTCATTGCTGGTATGCCTGTTATCAGATGAGTAAGTGACTATTGTATCAGCATTGCAAATATCTACAAGCCCAAACCTCTGATTTCTTGAAACACACCCATTCAGAAAGCAGTTCAAAAATATTTGTCAGGAGCCTTGCTCTTTTCCTAGTGTCTGCAAAATCCCAGTGTAAACAGCTTCACCTGGCACACAAGGGATCCCATTTCTCAATGCATTAACAAAAGCAATGATAATGCTTTGTTGGAGCTATTGATGCACCCCACACCAGCAGATCAATGCCTTCACACTCACACAGGCCAGTGACTATCCAGACTGTGCTCGTATCCACAGCTAGTGTGCTGACAGCTAAGATGTCAGGGCACAGAGCTGAAGGATGGCGAGCTGAAGTGAATACATGCTCCTCTGCCCTTGATTTTCACAACTGAAGTACAGAGCTGACTAGCCAACCAACCTACCCTGCCTTGTGCCTATGCCAAGAGGCAGCTCCCAGCCCTGCTCTGCCTCTGTGCAGCCTCTGCAGGAAAAGCAAGAGCTGGCAGCAAGGACACAGGACACATCACAGATAAGTGTGATGTGATCCCAGTTTTCAAAGGAATTGGAAAGAATAGCGAGAGAGACTGAGGGAACAGAGAAAACAGACTGAAGCTAGGATCCTTTTGTTACACGAGTTCTTCTGAACTTTCAGACATAGATTAAATTTCAGCATAATGGATTTCCAGGAATTATAATTCAGTGAAGAAATTGTCAGATATTAAGTCAACTGTGAGTGTGTCAGCCAGGCCATTCAACCATCTGCATCTGACAGAAACGTATCTTGAAACAGTCTGACCTTGTGCTTATATAGCTCTTGCTTACACTTCATGTGTTGGTTCTAAAATAGCTTTCCATTATTAGCTTTATTTCAAGACATGATACCTTATTTCTAAATATCTAACTATACTTTATAAATATAAAATAGCTAATACATAATTTAAAATAAACACAAAAGAACTTTTAAAAACTGCAGCATACCTATACAACTTCCACACACATTTTAAGTATTTCACTATGTTTTAAAAAGGTAGCAAATTCATCTTCCTAAAAGCCACAAATTACATATAGATTCCATGACATACAGCCCTGCTATTAACAAGTCATGCTTAAAGACAAAGCATGTAAAGCTCACCTATCAAAGGTACGTTTTCAGATGGAGGCATGATCTCTGCAACCATCAGCTGGAACACAGTCAGAGCAAGAAGAACGGTAACACCCAGGGACACTTTTTCGCCAGAGTCTGCAGGGAGATAGAATCCCAGTGGAGCCAGGAAAGAGATCAAAATGCAAGGAAGCAACAGATTAAATATGTAGAAAGATGACTTCCTTTTCAAAATCAGTGTGAAGGTCACATCTGGATAAGGCTCAGAGCAGCAGCCATAAGTGATGACATTCTTAACTGCTGGCATACCATGAATCTCCCATTCCACATCTTCTACAAAGTCAGAGAGGTCACCACTATCGAGAGAATTGATGATGTCTACCTGATTACCATTATAGGTCCAGGAACCAAAGGTAAGGTTGCACTGCTGGCTGTCAAAAGGAAAATAAGACACATCCACTACACATGAGCTCTTTGTGATAGCAGGTGCATCCCAAGTGATTTTTCCATCATATCTCAGCACAACATTAGTATTCACTGGTTCTGAAAAGTCATCATCAGCCCTAAAAGATAGAAAAATGACAGCCAGGACTGACGGGCAACAACTTAAGAGTGTGGACCAGGGAAGAGGGGGCAAGGGGAAGACCTTTCTTTCACACCATTAAAAGCATGCTCTGAAATCATATTAATGCTGTATTTTAGTAGGAACTTACTATTAAGTAATATTTACAGGTACCACTCCCCATTAATGTCAAACACCAGTGGTGCTAAACTATGTTGTATTTGTTGTCTGTAGCTTCCTCAAACTTGATCTCAAACAGGAATCAGTAGGATAAGAGTCCATTAAGAGATTTAAACAATCTGTTGGTCACTACTGGCTTGGAAGGGCAGATAAGAAGTGCAGCCTTCATGTAGCACCTTTTTGTGGACAATCTTCCAGAGCTCTCAAGGAGCCTCAGCAGAAAGCACTACAGACTGCCAGGGTATTCAATTCCCAGTGCAGAGAAATTCAAAACAGCTCTGTTGTGTAGCATAATCAATTTCCAAATCTTGGTTATAGCTTTATTGCAAAATATTTAGATGATCAACAACAAATGTTAAGACAACAAATATAGCCCCTGCTAAGGTAAGGTAAAGTTCAGACTCTGTGGGTCAATTCCTCCTTCAACCCTCTCCCTCCCTCAAGTATGCAAGCTAATATTTTCCAGCCACACTCACTTGTTATATAGGACAATATCTGGTCTCCAAACCAAATTGCTTGGAATCCTGATAGAATCCAGCCCATCATATTTATCTTTGTCCCATTTGAGGTATGCATCATACCAGCTTTGTCGAATCCATAAGTAAGCTGACAAAATTTGGTTCCTTTCATCCTGCATAAAAACGTAGAAATATTTCTAGCTGAAGGTGACAAAATCATGTCTTACATGCAGATAGCATTTGTGGTATAGCTTTGATGTAGTGCTCAAAACAAGGCCACAAGAGTAATTCTCAGACAGGTATCTATGCCTATACATTGTACAGGAAGATCACTTTTTTGGACTTTCTCTTGGCCAAACCTTCTTCCCCCTGCACCCTCCCTAGCTTTAATCACAGTGTCTAAGGCTCCCAGCATCTTAAGAATTTCCTTTTCTGAGCTTTAGAATACCAAACAGCTAACAGATTCAGGCTAAGAAATTCTTTGAAAGCTTGGTGAGGCCTTGAAGTTGTAATTCAAAAGTCACAAAAATAATCTTCCCTTCTCCTTCCAGACACATTTTGTTTTGCCTTAAAAGTATATCTAGCAGAATCATATTTATAAAAATTTACTGAAGGCTGATTTTAGGGATTTTATGTAGAAATTAATTGCATCTTAGAAAAAGCATTTGCTATATTTAAAGCTCAGCAGAAGTTGCCTGGAGGGTTCAATACCAACACCTAACTACAAAAGAAGTCTTAAAAATTCAATGTTGCAAGCAGATAAGAATCTACAAAGAACTGGAGAACAGGACCCTGAGGAATGCATTACTTCCTGAGGAAGCATTACTTCATTTGTCATAACAAAATGAAGGGTACTTTTCCTGCTCCTAACAAAAGGCTTACGCCTAATACATTTCTGCATATTTTTAGAAAAACAGAACTATACTTTTACTCACCATGTCTTTAATTTGGGACAATGTGATCTGAAGGGTGACATTCAGTACTTTATCTGTGTCTTCCACTGGTCTTAGAGCATTGGAGTAGTCTTCAAACAGTTCATTAAACAGCATGTGAGCATATTTTCCTTTGGCTGATTCTACAGCTAGATAACATAGATTTGTTCAGTAAATCAGACTAAGTATACTAAGCAGTATAAGAAAACATCCTCTTTCTACTGCTTCAAGTAGTATTTGCTATAATTATATAATATCATTATTATATATTATATTATATATATAAAATGATACATTTATCATTCATATACTGTCAAATATCATTAGTTCTGATACAAGAGTACACCTGATGAAACTATTCAAATAAGGACAGCATCCACCTGGTGTAGCAGTGAATCTGATGAGAAACTGATTTAAACATGTTTCAAAATGGCCTTTTGTATTTTCTGCAGTGTCATTGCTCCCTCATCCCAACACCCCCTGTGAAGGACTATTGTCTCTCATATAAAGTGTCCTGGGAAGGTGTCCTGAGGTGTTTTTCATTGGTCCTTGTAAACCCCTTCCTATTGGCTGTTGACCCTTTACCTGATGGTTTTTTCTGTGACCCTGAACTTGGGATTGGTTCCCCTTTGATCCTCCTAAAAGCTTTATAAACCCCTTCCCAACAATAAACCCTCTTTTGCCTCCTCTCCACGCCCGGTGTGCTGTCTCCCTGCCTGCCATGGACCCACGTGGGTGCTGGGGGGAGGGGAGGGCACCTCTCCCCTCCAGGCTCAGGGCCAGAAACCCCTGAGGAAACCCCTGGAGTTCCCTTTCCCCATCCCTCAAGACGTCGGAATGGTTCTTCAGATGGAGATGGAACTAGAACTGGGCTCCCCCACGTCATGGGTGGGGAAAGGGATCCAGAACCTGGGGTAGATTAAAAGCTAACTTAAGCTTTTCACATACACTGAAAAACACCTGTATACAGCAAATCATACAATTCTGGAAGATAAATATCATTACTCTTATTTTACCAATATCTTTCATAGGCAGAGGTTGCTGACTTACAGTCAGCAAAGTCTGTAGTCAAACTTGCTCCCAGGTTATTAACTTTCGGTGTCTCCCCAAAAGCAGCACTGGTAAGACTCACACTACTTTCAGAATTTAGTCTTTTTATTTTTAAACTATCACCTGTAAAAAGTCTGAGCTGCTTTTCTTCACAAATTGTCAATTGCTTGATGTATGAACACATCCTTGCACATCTTTTCAAAACCATGTATCTGGAGATGCTTCTTGTTATACAGACTTAGTCACTAAGGATAAGTCACTAAAACCTGCGGTTTTAAATGACACTCTTTGGCTGTTCCATACTGTTTTGTACATCACAGTTTCTCCAGGTAGCCTCTGTATCACCTTTATACAGATTCACATATTTCTGCAAGCAAAGAACAGTACTACTCTGTTACAAACCACCACTGAAGGTGGGGTAAGTGACGTTCAGGGCAGATTAGAGTGAAATGACACTGAATGACCTGTCTACACATGGCAGGTTTATTTTAGAAAATTTGGTTGCAATGGAAAGGAGGTATGTACCCGTTTGGGTTATTATCTACAGAAATGAAACAACATAAAAGTATCAAGATATCACTTATGAGAACATATAAGGAAAAGAAAGAAAGAGAAAGAAAGGATAAGAGTAGATATAGGAGAAGAAAGATATCACCATATATGATAAAAAGCATTATCCCACCTCCAAGGTCTATTTCTTATCAGTCTCCTCTCTTATCTGGTTCAAAACCCAGTTTGTTCCTAAACAAAGGTTGTTTTGTCATGGTCATCCTCCGGTGGCAAGCGCTCAATTCCCCAGCCAGCCTTTCTCCTCTTCGGTTGCAAGGTGCAAACCTGGCCTCATCAAAGCACCTGCTGCTTTTGCAAATGGCCTATTGTTTGTGTCATTAGCCCTTTCACATTTCAGTCTCTCATACATTCCAAGACTTATGCAAATGCCAAGTGAGCAATGTAGGGGAACAAGTGTTTGGATTACGTCTCTCTCTGGTGATTCACACTGACTTCCAGCACTATTTAGAGTCGAAAGCAAATATTCCTGCATAAAAAGATATCCCAGCAAATCAAAGCTTCACAAGGAGCATTGCAATTCTAGTCTGCATGATCATTTTGCCTATGCATCGGTGAGACAAAGTAAAACACAACAGACTAAATACTCCAGGAGATGTAAAGCACAGCAAGTCACAAGATCCCATCTGAATAAAATAAACCTCAATGCAACATTTAGCAGTATTCTCACCTTTGAGTATCACTGCTGTGAACAGAAAGCTCAGAGAGACGTAAAAAGAGGACAAGCTCTTTCTCTTCATTTCTGGACCTTAAATAAAACTGTTCACCCAAGGGCACAGAAGTGTTTCTCGCCATCCAAAACTAACCAAAAAAGTAAATCAAGTTGCACAGCTGCATAAAGATGCTGATGCACTGATGCGTTGCTAGAAGCAACTCAGTCCTCCCTCAGGAGTTGTCAGAGTCCAAGAGCATCGACTGTGTCTCTGCCGCCGCCTGGGGCTCTGATGAACCCTCCCCTCTCTTGGTAACCTGAGCGCTGACTGCTCTCAAGCTAATACTGAGTCAGAAAACAAATAAAATCCTTTGACAGTTCTTTGCTGGGCCATGTTTTACTGCTCTTATGTTCTGCCATAACCTGCTAAGAACCATTTCTGTGGAACTTGTGAACCCTCACAAAAAAGTGATCTCAGTACTTTAATTGGTATAGTTACACTGTACATCCCACATCCAATATCATACAGAAAAAAAAAACAAAAACAAACAAACAAAAACACAACAGCCTACTTACTCCCATGCTGACAAAATGTTTTCACCTATGGAAGTGATGCCACATGGAAGACATGAAGCTACACCAAAGTCGGACAACACAGGCAATATTTGCAGTAGCCCAGTATCACTGTGGAAAGAAGAGCTTCAATGTATGTAGACAACTTTGAGACCAGTACTAAGCACAGTAAATCAGAGCAAAACTGGACTCTGCAGATAAAATGCTATTTTCCTGTACAGTACAATTTTTACCAGGTGAACTTGACAAGTCATTAAAAAAAAATTTACATAGTTACTGGACAGCTCTTACATTTGAACAAAAGAGTTACATGGGAGAAATATGAATATGAAACAATACCAAACCTATCTTGCCATCTACCCTGATGGTCAGAAATTCATTAGCTCTGTCTATATTACTCATGATGCCAAGTTAGTTTCCTAGTACCACAAACACTTCCTCCGTTTCACACTCCAATCCATCCTTCCTGTCCATTTTGCCATCCTTTTAGAACAGGTAACAGAAAACAGTCACTAAAACAGAAAGTGAAAATATAGAATGAACTATTAGAAAAAAAACCAGTTGGTTCAGAATAGTCTTGATCCACAGAAAACATAAAATACTATTTCTTTACTCTTGCATAGTCTTTTGGCATAGTTTTTTGGCTAGAAGAAAGGTGATCCCTCCATATGCATAGTTTCTATACAGTAGCACTCCAGGCAGTCACTGGCCTGTTTGTGCTTATGTGGAATCTATAAGCCAGTGACATTTATGGTCAGGTTTACTAGGTAAACAATAAATATTTTTGGTCAAAGCACGTGTAATGAAATCCATCCACATCACTTTATTTGCTGAATTGTCAGAGGAAAAAAAAGTGGAAAACAGTTTAGAAGTCAAAAAGGTCCCACAGTCCCTGAGCAGTAAGTAATAAACTGCTCTCTCTGTGGGATGAAGGTATATGCTGTTAGAGACAACAAAAATCAGAGACAAAGAGGAAAGATTTTTGCATACAGTCAGATCAGTGCATCCTCAGGGGACACCCATAGTCCACTATATACAATGTACTATATACCTGTAGTACATTGCCATTCTGTCAGCAAGTAGCTACTGCTTCACATCTCTTACTGTAATTACAAGGGTGATCATGGTACTGCTTTAAGTGAGCTGATATAAACACTACTGGAACCAGGACTAACCTTGCTTTACCACAGGCTTGAGACAACCTTGTGATCTGTTGCACCAGCAACACACACTTGCCAAGGTGTGCAGACTCATGTACTTTAATTTGCATAAGATCATGTATATTAAAGAACCCTACTCATTTATTGTAACAAAATCTTCAGGCTCTCAAAAGACAAACCCAAGAAGCATGTTTACATGTAGTTTACTCAATTTATTCTTATATGCATATATAATTTCATGTTATTAATTATAAACTTGCAAAGGGATAGATCATAATCTCTCAGTTATAATCTTTATTTCCATCACATTGGACGTACAGATAGGCGAACATGAGCACTCATACACAAGAACATGCTTGTTATGTTTCAGATGCTGCATTGATTACACAGTGCTTGTAAAAGTAAAACTAAAATACATTTTAAAGGTTTTTTATTATTAAAGACACAATGAATTTAACAATCTTAGTATGCGAGACCATTTGGCTTCCTTATATTTGTTCACAGGAGATCTGATTTGTATTTTGAATCAAAATGTCCCTAATGTAGACATTTTGTGTGAAAAGCAAGCATTAACATTAATAGTTTCTTATTCATCTGAGAGGTTCATCTACAAACCCATGCTTCCTTGCAACATAGTTTTAAATTGTGATGTAATCTATGGCAATACTACTCCCAGATCAGACATCCCATTTAAATTTAGAGTTAAACAGTTCTCTATAGTAAGAAGTTCTGCTACCAAGTTAGGAATTAATATAAAATATGAAGACACTTACAAAGGTAATCTAAGAAGAGTCACGGGTGTTCGGAAGTTAGAATCAGGCCATTAATCCCTTCCAGAACTTGACTCGTTCCCAGCAGAATTCACAGGGATGTTGTTAGAGTCCCTCTGCCAGCAGATGGCCCTGTCACCCAGTCTACTGATCGACCCAGAGAGTCAAGGTAATTTTTGCCTATCACAAAAAATCACACCGCACTTTAGTCTACTTTGATTAATTTCGCAGATTATTTGCCTTACATTTGATGTAAGACAAGGTGAGACAAGATGTTCTTTTAAACAGAAAGATAAGCAGAAGAAGCAAACCCGTTTTGTGGGTGAATCCGGGGTCTTCCTCGACTTCCTTCTTGCATCTGCCTACCGTACATGAGACCAGTCACAAGAGGGCTTCAGGGTGAGCTAATATATATAATTGTCAACAATGGCATGATGATATAAAACCATGTTTAGACCAAAGGCTGCTTCTGCTGATGCAGAGAGTGATTAAGGCCCACGGCACAATATCCAAGCCTCCTTCCAGATACCTTGTTCAAGCATTTGACTTTGTGGGAATGAGTATGGGCTATTAATGTAGCAGAACATTGTGTCCATGCATACATTCAGTGGGACAAGAGTGTACCACTCGCTGGTGCACTGAGCTATTACACCCCTCACATAACACATGTAACTTTTTATGGTTCTAGACACACACACATGCTATTATCAAGACATCATCAAAAAATCTAAATTTAGTATAAGGGAAGTTTGACTTCGCATGCACACTAAGGACAGACTGAAGTGGAGATGATAAGGGAGAAATCTCTTTCATATTAAAACTTCCAACTTTAGATCTTTATCTTTGCCAAACAATAAACAAAGAAGTAGAGAAATGTAAAAACTGTATTTAAAATTTTGTTTTTTTCAATCTTTCTTCTCCTACATAAAATAATAATTTGCTCCTGAGCCTGTGGTTTTGACATTACATTTTCAGATTTTTTTTTAATGGTTCTTACCCTTTTTTGCATTACATGTATTAAGAGTTTTTAAACCTTCAGCTGGAAAAGCTACAGATACTGTACTATTGCAGGCCTCAAGGCCGTCTACACCATTTATAATCCATTCCTTCATCAGAGAACAATAAAGAAGAACAGATTGGTTTCTAAGCACAGTTTGTAAGAAGTGTCTCACAGTCTGCTTCTACTTGCCTTCCTGCCAATTTTTCTCCACAGAAGCTGTTGCATTCACGTTCTTCACAGCATTTGCTACAGAATATTATCTTGTGATAGGGTCAAGCAGCACACTAGCTGTTCAGAGTCAGACTTCCCTCCTTAGTGTAACTGGTCTTAACAGCACGGGTAACAACAGCTCTTCTTGCCAGTAGAACAGCCTCACTGTGCCTGCTCTGGAGAATACAGCACCTCATTTAGATGCAATGTGTTTCTCTCCACCTCATTTTTTCTCACCCACCTACTGACTGCTCCTTCCTTCTCTCTAAAAATCCCCTTCCATCAGAAATCAACATACTCATTCTTATTTTCTTCCACCCTGCTGTACACATGGAAGATAGGATATATTTTAGGAAGCATTCATAATTCTAGGTCATGACATAATATAGAATATTAACCACATTTTCCAGGGATGAGAAATCCTCATTTACATGCTACATTTACATGTGGATTTTTTCTGAATATAAGTTTTATTTGGGTGACCTTACACAGGCAGCTCTGCTGACCACCTCACAGCACCTGAAGAGAAACCTTTTGCACCTAGAAGTCTGGTATTATTTAATATGGTCTAAAATGCAGCATGTTAATCCTTTTTCATCAGCTTGCTTACAAGCTGACTAATATTTTGTCTATCGGTATCTGGCAAGATTAAGAACAAAACTAGTTTGTAATTTTAGCTATCAGAAAGCTATTTTATATACAGATCTTTTTCAACTTTGTAGCATTCTTTTGATGGCAGGATCTACGCTCTACACAGACAACCTCTGGGCCTAGACACTGTTCCAGATCACAAGTTTGCTCTGATAGACTGCCTGATGCTCCAGGTAGAAATATTTCTACCTGGTTACAAGAGTGCTGACGGACTCAAGTATCCTCCTCTCATATATTACTCCTGAGTCATGGAAGACAGCACATTACCTCAGATTTTGCAAGTAAAGGAAAGCCTCCCAACTACCACTGCAGGCTGAAGACAGCTCTAGGTTCCCCAGAAAGCAATTTCTTCAGCTTGTATCTATATCACAAAAAACAGAGATTAAACCACTATCTGAAGAAGTAAGACTGAAAGGCAACAGTTTAGATACTAACTCAGAGCCAGTTTCACTCTCTCCAAAATTTAGAAGAGAGTGGGAACATCCCTTTAAAACACTACCAAAACGTGTCATGTTCACAAGAGTATCTGCATAGAGGATCATCCCCTGAAAACATATGCTTTCCTGGTAAGCTCACATCCACCTTGCAACACAAAATATGGTACATCTAAACATCTGTGTTCTTAGGTGAGTTCTTCAGAGTTTAAGAGCTCCCTACAAAGAATTAAGACTAATGCTGTGCACTAATACAGTGCAGCTGGCTGAAAAGGCAGGATGTCAAAAGATCATGAAGACAAGAAAAATAAAAAAAAGAAAAAAGTAGACCATAATGTATCAACCTAAATTTTGTGTTTGCAAGGAATTCACAGAACTCCCATTGCAAGATGACTGCTAAAACAGAATTCATATGTGGTACTTCTCAAGGGTTATATATAATTTTACAAATCTCTCTGAAAAAGACAGTAAATAAACATTTATATTGCAAAAATTGGCATTATCTAATTGTTTCTGTTCCATCTAATCACATGCATCAATCTGCCCAGGTGATTTTTCCATGTTTGCAGAATTTAGAGGAAGAAAACACAAATATTGCTTTCATGAGAGTCCAAAATACCCACCTTGGCAAACCACTGCAAGAGCAAGTTTTTTTCTAAGCCAAATGAACTAGTTTTTAAGTTTACAAATGTTGCAGAGCTGCCTACTTTGAAAATATCAGACCAACTACATGGTGGAGAACACAACTCTAAATTATCGCAATGCATTTACACCCAAACAAACCTCCCTGTGGAATAAAGAAGCAGAAACTACTCATCTCTGAGGGAAAAGAATTTTTGATAAATCATGGGTTAAACTGCTTAAATATCTTAGGGTACATGGGTATTGTCATTCTTTAAAATGTCCTAGCATGACCACACCTACATTATGCTATGGTCTAAGCAAAATTATTTCTTCTTGAGCAAAATATGGTAGTAAAAAACCTGAACTTTTATTCAAACTCTGCAACTGCACTCATTCTGACACAATAGAATCATTTATATCTTGGGAACAAAGTATCACCATCTCAGCTGAAGACAGCATCCCTTGTCCTAAGCATCTCTGAGCGCAGTGGCTCATTTAAGAAAGGCAGTATTCACAGTGTTCATTTTCATCTGCAAAATTCTAAGCAATTGTCCAATGTCATTATATTGTTTTCTTCTTTTCAACCCATAACAAACATATTGAAATGAAGGCTTAGTACTTCCAAGGAAAAAAAAAGAAGTTAAAGTGTTAGTGGGCTGAAAAAACCTATTTTGCCCATAATGACATAGGATTTGCCATCTAGAAATGTTAGCCTACAACACTGACCTAAATCTTACAGGCTTAAATAGCTGCTATTTTTCAAGTGCTGGGAAAGGTGATATGAGGTATAAAAGCTGTTAAGACCAAAAAAAATTGTGCTTTAATATTAAAATACTATTATAACCACATATCATATCTGATTGGTTTGTGTGCTTTGGAAGACATTTGCTGCTTGCCTGCCAATAATTGGCAAGGTGCTGCAAAGTATCTTTGCCAATTGCTCAGCTGCCTGTAGCTTAAGGAAGGTCCAAGATGATGGACAAAATGCAAGAGGGATTAGTACAATTTATAGCTATAACAGAGCTATGAGAAGTCAGACTATCCTACAATCATCCTGTGGTTATAGCTTTTGGGAAATGTGTATAAAAGTGCAAGAACCAGTTCCTCCAACTAGTATAAAAGAGCTAGTGTAAGAACATCCCTAGAACATGGAACAATTTTAGCAACAAATTCCATATTGGCTTTACTCCAGAGCTGTAAAAAAAGGAGCATATTACATTGCCATTTGAGACAGCTGCTCCTAATCCAATAGTAATGACTGAGGTACAATCAGATCTGGACTCTGTTCTTGGTGGGGAGCTATACATAAGGAAAAAACCATGGGATATGTGGTACACGTTGTTCTGTAATTGTTTTTCTTCTGCCAGTACTTCAAGGCAATATAAGTAGTTAGTGTGGTTAAGCAGCACATTTCAGTGAGTACACAGCCAAACTCAGAGAACAAGATGGAAACACATTATGACATCTCATTGGAAGAAATGATTCAATGAGCAATTGGTGCATTCAGTGCCATGCTAATGCTTCTAGCCAAGTCTGCATCACAACATGTAAGAGAGCCTTCTTCACCTATCCTGACTGAAAAACATTGTTTTCCTTCAGATATCTTAAAATAAATGTACTTTCCATTCTACACATGCTCCAAGTCTTCAACATTAGTAATTACAAATACCCTGAAGAGGTATGACTTAAGAATGTGAAATGAAGCAAATTCAACAGAAAGCAAGAACAGAGTAAGCAGAGCAGTGGCACGTTGTGCCCAGCATGCTGCTATTACAGCTCCTGCAGATTGTCAGTGTCCTTCTTGCTATGGAGAGGAATGCTCAAGTCTCTTCAATGTGCAAGTATCATCACCACTGCTGGATATACATATCTGAAAGCAAGTATAAGGAAGAAGTCAATGTGACAAAGACTTCTAAGTGTGCAAAAGGCACTTTGGGGATGTTTAAAGTAGGAAATCATTGGAAGCCCTCAATCTATAAGGTTTTCTTTTTCTAGGTACATTTCATCCAGGTGTTGGTTGCAAACAAGAAACAGAAGTATGGGAGACACAATTGCTTGCATTTGCAGTTTGTCTCAAAAAGTATTCTCAGCACTTTTTATAACACTCTATATAACCACTGAAAAGAAAACCCTAAGAGGTTTAAAGGCATTTGCCTATTTATCCTTTGTTTTCTGGACTTGGGTCTTAGCTATCCAAGGACACTGAATGCTGTTTAGGCAGACTACTAGGGAATGATTTCTTTTTACAAGCAAGTACTCATAGATACTGGTGTGAAACCTGAGAGATATCTGATTTTGTTACCTACTTCATTTTCAGTAGATATGGAAAGAATATCTTGAATTTCTTTCAAATTTCATCTATTTCAGGAATATGAATTCTGAGATACAATTTCAAAAATTAGAATTTTAGCTGTGTAAAATTCTTGATTAATTATTCTGAAGTAATTAATAGGCAACATTATTTCTGTCATTCTAAGCAAGATGTATTTGATATAAGCATTACAATCAGAATGGAATCAAATGCATATCAACCAGGTCTACAAAGAAATGTTTTGTGTTTTTTTAATAAAAAATACAGTTAATCACAGATACGTAAACTGGAAAAGGAACGTCAAATAAGGTGTACCCTCCCCCATAAACAATTCTGGAAATCTGGTAACAATGGATGAGAAGAAGGCTGAGGCACTCAACAATTTTTTTGCTTCAGTCTTCAATGTAAACCTGTCTTCCCACACTTTTTGAGTGGATGGACAGCAGGATGAGGACTGAGGGAGCAGGGTGCTCTCCACTGTAAGAGACAGTCAAATTTGTGACCACCTGAAGAACCTGAACATACATAAGTCTATGAAACCCGATGAGATGCATCCCAGAGTCCTGAGAGAACTGGCTGATGTAGTTGTCAAGCCACATTCTATGGTATTTGTAAAGTCATGGCAGGCAGGCGAAGTCCCAGGTGCCTGAAAAGGGGAAACACTGTACCCACCTTTAAAAAGGTTAGAAAGGAGGACCCAGGGAACTACCACACTGTCAGCTTTGCCTCTGTGCCTGGGCAACTCATGGAACAGATCCTCCTAGAAGCTATGCTAAGGCACACAGAGGACAGGAAGGTGATTGGAGACAGCCAGCACGGCTTTACCAAAGGCAAGTCCTGCCTGACCAACCTAGTGGTTTTCTATGATGGATTGACTACAAGAGTAGACAAAGGAAGGGTTACAGATGTGATTTATGTGGACTTCTGTAAAGCCTTTGACACAGTGCCCTACAACATCCTTTTCTCTAAATTAAAGAGAGCTAGATTTGATGAGTGGACTGTTAGATGGATAAGAAATTGGCTGGACGGTTGCATCCAGAGGGTCAACAGCACAGAGTCCTGATGGACATCAGTGACAAGTGGTGTCCCTCAGAGGTCCCTACTAGGACTAGTGTTACTTAATGTCTTCATTAATGACATAGATGAAGGGATTGAGGGCACCTTCAGCAAATTTGCAGATGACCCCAAGCTGAGTGGTGCTGTTGACATACCTGGAGGATGAGATGCCATCCAGAGGGACCGGGACAAGTGGGCCCATGGGAATCTCATGAGGTTTAACAAGACCAAGTGCAAGGTGCTGCACCTGGGTCAGGGCAACCCCCAGTATCAATACAGGTTGGGGGATGAACAGATCGAGAAGGACTTGGAAGTGCTGGGGGATGAGAGGCTGGACATGACCCAGCAATGTGCACTTGCAGCCCAGAAAGCCAATTGTATCCCGGGCTGCATCAAAAGCAGCGTGACCAGCAGGGCGAGGGAGCTGATTCTGCTCCTCTGCTCTGCTCTGGTGAGACCCCACCTGGAGTGCTGCATCCAGCTCTGGGTCCCCAGCACAGGAGGGACATCGACTTGTTGGAATGAGTCCAGAGGAGGTCACCAAGATGATTAGAAGGATGGAGCACCTCTCCTATGAGGAAAGGTTGAGAGAATTGGGTTTGTTTAGTGTGGAAAAGAGAAGGTTTAGGAGTAACCTAATTGCAGCCTTCCAGGACCCAGAGAGAGCCTAAAAGACAGCTGGAGAGGGACTTTTTACAAGAGCATGTAGTGACGGGACAAGGGGGAATGGATTCAAACTAGAAGATCATAGATTTAGACTGGATATTAGGGAAAAAATCTTTACTGTGAGACTGGTGAGGCATTAGAAGCCAGTGAATCCCAGAGAAGCTGTGGATTCCCCATCCCTGGAGGTGTTCAAAGCTAGGCTGGATGGAGCTCTGAGCAACCTGGTCTAGTGAAAGGGGTCCCCCACGGCAGGGGTTTGGAACTAGATAATCTTTAAGGTTGCTTCCAAAACAAAGTTTTGTGATTCTATGCTTCTATTACTTCCCCTTTAGTCTAGTTACTTAAATTAAACACTTATAAATTCTAGAAATTTTGAGAGTTCCAGCTTCCACATGAATAATGATTCACCAGCATCTGCACACAATGCAGTGAATTCCCATAGCAAAGTCATCAGTAGTACAAGAGTACTTTAGGTCTTTCTGGAGTCAGCATGCTTAGCCTTTCACCCTTAACATGATAAAAATGTGTGAAACCATTAATTAACATTTTAG
>NW_021938789.1:17806742-17904405 GCF_001715985.3 Manacus vitellinus | reverse complement strand
CTACTAATCCAAGTCTCAGAAATCATGACTAATTATCCACATGGAGATCAAGCCAGCACTAAATTTCAGCTAGCTCTCATCCTTCTGTTACCCATAATTTTGTTAGAAATTGGTATAGGGCAGAGCAAGATACAAAACTAGCCTGTTGAGCTATAATCACAGTCCAGGTTTGAAGCAGTGATAATAATAAGGGTGATCAAAAAGGCTTGCTCACCACAGTTCTCAGCCAGAGGGACTGTCTGACTCACCAATTCCTATCCCAGTCCAGCCACACGGTGAGAATATATTCTACCACAAACTAGCAAAGTGCTACAAATGCTATTAAAAATTAAATTAGAAATGCTGAGCCATTGTACTTTATAGTTATGGTCAAAAACTCGATTTTAAAAAATAAATTCAGGAAAATAGTAGGTTGAATTAAGGACAGCAAGTATCACATCTTAATGAAATCATTAACTGTTAGGTGACCCATGTGCTATTTTTATTATTTAAAATACTAACTAAGCTATTTATGCTCAGAGGGAATTGAGTCTAGAGGATAAAATGAAATATTTTCAGAGGCAGTTTGATGAATAGTCACTGCCATCTGTTTAAACAGTAAAAGATATTGCTTTGAACATCTTATGATGATCACCATTTTTAAAAGATCATCCTTTGGTGTATGTTATTTGGCTAATAGCCCAGCTTATACTTGTCGCAGTTCGTGGGGTTTCTGGGGGGTCACTGCCGGCCGCTCTGTGTAGGTTTTCAGGGCTGGAATCATCCCCCCCGGCACCCGTGCCACGTGGCAGGGACAGGCGGCGGAGGTACCTAAGCCAAAAGACAGAGACCACGCAGCACGCAGGGAATCCAGCAGCGAAGAGGGCTTTATTCAAATTTCCCGCAGCTTATAAAGGCTGCTGGGCCAAAGAAGCGATTGGCTATTTGGCCAGCTAATGCAAGGAGACAGTATAATAACTATGGCAACACAGAAACCAATGGTAGACAAGTGAATTAAGAGCTTCCAAACCTGACATCTCACCCTTTCCTATTATAATAAAGACAACATTTATAATTTTAATGGGATTTAAGAATGAAGATTTTTTAGTTGAACCTGGGGTAAAATTTGATATCAAAATGAGAAAGTGAGTAAGACGATTTTTATTGAATTTGGGAAATCAGGTAATTTTAAAATTTATGTTCCTATTACAAAAAGAGAAATCTCTAAATTAGACTTTATTTGAGTCTGTTTGGGTGACTCTACCTGAGCCTGTTAAGGAGGCTTCCACCCGAGCATGTGTGGGTGCTCACCCCGAGCCTGTTAGGGAGGTCTCACCCCCAGCTACTGACGCCTCCTGATCAACTAGGCTAGTCCTTGGCTGTGTCCAGGAGACCGTTCCACCGCGTATACCCCTAATATAGCTTAAGGCTATGGGGTATATGAATTGAGTGGATGACCCAAGAGTCTTTCATCTTGGGGACCTAAAGTTATCTATTCCAGCTGTGATAACTCTGGGAACCTGTGTGGTGGTTCAGTCCCGAATTTCCTTCTCGAGGAATATTCACCGAATGCCTTCTGTGTGTGGAGATTTCTAAATTAATAATAAAGAACAAAAATGTAAATTTGTTATTAAACAACAAAGAAGAAGTAAATCTTAATGTTTATAATTAAAGTTTGACTAATTGCAAATTATAAAAACTGTTACAAATACTCTCGAATTGGTTTACACTTATTTTAAGAAAGACTTGAAGTAGTTGTTAAAAATTGCAAGGTTAGCTGTGCTTCGCTGCGGTTAGCAGCTTGTTTCTAACTCCCCCCCCTTTTTTTTTTTTTTTTTTTTTTCTTTTTTTTTTTGGAAGCGCAGTTGGGCTGGGACTGGGGTGTTGTTGGATTTTCTTTGTTTTGCTGGTCACGGTGTGCCTGTTAGAGATAAGTAAAAGTGAAGCAATCTGGTAATTAACATATGAACAGCAAAGGAGAAGACAAACTGGAAAGAAAAGAAAAGTTGAGGGAAAAGAGGTTGAGGGGTGGACGGGCGGCAGGGGGCTGGGCTGGCCGGGGCGGGGGGAAGGTCGGCTTGCGTGGCTGGAGTCGGGCGGGTCTCTCGGCGCTCCCTTGGTGTTTGGAGCACAGCCGCGTGATCCGGGACGCGGGGTAGAGAAGCTGCGGCGCTCGGGCGGAGGGGGGGCTGCCGAGATCGGCGTGCTCTCCACTGGCGAGTTGCGACGCCGGGGCCTCAGCGGGGCGGGGAGCCGCGGCGGGAGCGGGGCTGGGCTCGGTGAAGGCGGGCAGAGGGGCAGCGATTCATGGCGGCCGCTTCCTCCTCCTCCGCGTCGGCTCTCCCCGTCCGGCGCTGCGGCGCCGCGGCCCCCGGGGCAGCGCAAGAGCCCGCCCACTCCGGGGACGTGGCGGGCACTTTGGGAATGCCGGTCCTCCGTGCTGGAACACACGTGCTTCGCGTGCAGCCTCCGCCACCGTCCCCAGTCCGCCCAGGCTGCAGTCTCAGCACGCCGGGGCGCCCCCGCGCAGCCACGCTGCCGCGTCCATGGCACACCGGCCGCCCGCACTCCCCCGGCCCTCGCCCCCCCCGAGTCACACGGCACAGTTCAGTCACCAGCGCTCCACGGAGCCGGCACCACCGTTCCGAACGTCTCACCCCCCCGGCAACACAGAGACAGGACCAGTCAATGGTGGAGGGGGAGCGAGCCCCTAGCGTTTCCACCCTTTACAGTTTAAAGCGTAGTTTGAAATTCCGTACCGAATTTCAAACGGCGAAGGTCGTGCCGTTGGGCGCCATGTGTCGCAGTTCCTGGGGTTTCTGGGGGGTCACTGCCGGCCCGCTCTGTGTAGGTTTTCAGGGCTGGAATCATCCCCCCGCCACCCGTCCCACGTGGCAGGGACAGGCGGCGGAGGTACCTAAGCCAAGAGACCACACAGCACGCAGGGAATCCAGCAGCGAAGAGGGCTTTATTCAAATTTCCCGCAGCTTATAAAGGCTGCTGGGCCAAAGAAGCGATTGGCCATTTGGCCAGCTAATGCAAGGAGACAGTATAATAACTATGGCAACACAGAAACCAATGGTAGACAAGTGAATTAAGAGCTTCCAAACCTGACATATACTTCTCTTTTGATCTTAGTGACATGTTAGTGTTAAAAAGTGTACAGCTATGCCAAAACATACTACCATTTAACTACTTTCTCTTTACAATTATTACCTTAAAGTCTCGGGAGTTTTCCTTCAAAACTTAAGAGTCCGTTTGTCATTCACTGCTATCAAAGCCAAGATTACCACTTCTGAGCAAAGAGGAACAATAGGACTAGTAGGCAGAAACTGTTTTTAAAAAGGCAATATTTATTAACTCTACTATACAAGATAAAACTGCAGTTCATGCACAACAGTTTTGAGACTCCCTCCACCTTCAACACCACAGAAGCACAAGCAAGTTCTGAGTCATCTTCAGATTGTGAGAAATAGAAACCCAGTTGGGCAATTTCCAATCAGAATTTATTATATGATAAAAGCAAATTCAGTGCTGGGTGATCAGGGAAGGGGTTCAACAACTCCCAATGTCTGTCACACCTAAAGAAGACATTTGTTCTACATTTATTTCCAGCTACTACATGAATATTCATTATACATAAGTATAAACATTACACATTGTTAGGTACATGAGTATAAACATTACAAATTGTTAGGTCAGACATTCCACAGATATTTCTTAACAAGAATGTTATCTATAAGCATCCATAATATATTGTTAAATCTGGCATTCAGCAGATGTTTGCTTGTTATCTATACAAAGTTATAAATTTTAAGAAAGGTGCTATTATCTAGCTAACTAAACAAAATTCTCTCACTACAAATCCTACACAAGGTAAAAGGGAGGTAACTTGTTTTATCCCTTTATAGGGGCCCAATTAAGTTTTACGACTTGTTTTCCTTTTCTCTCCAGGCCATATTGACCTTACACTGTTTCCTCTTAATTAGCTCGAATCATTTTCTCAGTTTATCACAAGATCACTGCATTGTGAGGTAGAAAAATAATTTCATGTGTTAATACTAAATTTCTGACAAAGACTATAAACTACAGCTAAAAGCTAACTCTACATAAAGAAAATAATTCATCAGCTTCCATTTTCCTCTTTGTCTCCTCGGCTAGAGTCTCTCTGGGATCATACAGGGCCATCTTGCCAGGCGAGTGACATCTTCTCTGGGATATCCACAGCGCGCAGCAGTGACAGCAGTCCCCAGCCAGAAGGAATGCACACCATACTGCTCTGGACACAGCCCCAGCAGACCCAAGGCACATCGGAGAATGGTCAGGAACTCCCTCTTCGTTACAGTCCTATTATCCAAGTGCACAAAGAGTGGCCCTTCCAGCTGAGAACGAACTGTCACATAGCTCCGGAGGGCCAGAACAGGGCACACCCATGGCTCTCCAGACAGCGCAAGGCTGATGATGTGTCTCTCCTGTCCCACAGGAGAGTTACGCAGAAAAAGCACCACCTTCCTCTCCGTCAGCTGGAGGTCACTCAGGTACAGAAGCTCAGGCTGCAGTACATTACGGTGCTTTGCCACCATCTCTCCTATTCGAAGTGCCCCAAAAAAAGCTACAGTAAATAACGCACGGAACAGTAAGCACTCATAATGAGTTATGCATACAGACTCCAGAGCTCCTAAGAGAGATCGCAACATCTCAATTGTTATAGGCAAGTATTTGTCCCTCAGGATACCTGCCCGACGTTTCAACCCTGCCACCATGCAACGGGTTATAGGATCTTCCAAAGGATCAGAGTTACCAGTCAATTTTGATAAATAAGACAGTGCTGCCAGGTACAAGAGTGTCCTTGAGGAGGAATAATTAGATTCAACAGCCAAAAACCCTCTAACTTGCTCCACTGGAATTGGCCAGGCTGCAGGCATTCCCATGCTTTTCCTAAAGTCAAGGAATTTCTTCAGTCCTTCGAGGCAGGCTTTCCAAAGCCTACTATGCCCTGAGCATTCCAGCAAAGACAAAGTCTTCAGAGGCCAAGGTCCCAAGGAATGTTTCTCATGACGACTAATCTCCCTTCCTGCAAGAGAGGATCCATATTAGCACATGAGGACAAGAGGCACAAACATGCCACTTAAGGCAGAGATATTTTTCAAATGGGAAACAAGCAACATTCCAGGCCCATTTCAGGCACTGGATGTGGTAACACGCTGGGAATTTACAAGGTTGTGAAGTAGTAATGGAGAAGACAAGCAAAAACTACTTCTTAAACCAAGGTACGGCTTGCATAAGTACAACGGCAAAGGTCATACAGCAAACTCGAGCAAAACAAAGAAAAACTTGCCGGGTCGGAGGTACGGCCGCCAGCGATGCTGTTACCCCTCGCCAGCGGCCCGGCCCCGTCTCGAACTTACCGGCCCCCTTCCCGCACTGACCGGCCCCCTTCCCGCACTTACCCGCCCCGTCCCGCACTGACCCAGCCCCGCTTCCCGCACTTGCCGCCCGTCCCGCACTTACCGGCCCCTTCTCGCACAACTTCAGCAGCCCCCTTCCGCACTACCAGCCCCCTCCGCACTTGCCGGCCCCGTCCGCAACTTACGCGCCCCCTTCCCGCACTAGCAGCCCCCGTCCGCACTTACCAGCCCCTTCCCGCACTACCGGCCCCCGCCGCGCCGCGCTCGCCCGCGTGCGGGATCCGCGCCGCCTGCGCGATCCGCGCCTCGGTGCTGCACGGTGCTTCTGGGCTGCGACGCGGGGAGGTGACTGCCTGCCCAGCAAGTCTCATCTCCAGCCACTCCATACCTGGCTCCCGGGCCAGCAGCGCCAGCATGTCCCAGAAGGGCGCGGCGACAGGCGCAGCTGGGGAGCGGGCACTGCAGGCCATGGCAGGAGGACCAACCCAGCTGATGCCCCTCAACCCCGCGCCACACGAAGCCTGCCAGAGCTGAGCTCCGCGGGGACCTTTTATGGCCGCGGGTCCGCCCGCTGCGCCCTCCTCCAAACACCCCCTCGGTCCGGAGCGCTGCCCTCTGGAATGCGACAAGAGGGTGCAGAGCCGGCCCCCATCTCCGAACTGGAAGCTGTGAAACTTCCAGTTGTTTACCACATTGTCTTCTGACAAAGCCTGGAATGTGACTGGATTTAGTGCTAAGGTGTCCCGTATGGGACACCACCTGCCCCTGCTTGCTAGTCCTCTCGATCTCGCTTTGAAGAAGGCTGTGCAGGGACGCGGTCAATCGCCTTCCCAGGGAGCCTCCTTTCCCTCAAGATTTAACCATTACTCCTGGCAGACATCGAGGCCGGTGCCGTGTTTGTACCTCTCCCTGCTGCCAGCTCTCTTATTTTAGTTACACAAGGTTTTAGGCAGGAGAGAACAAGGCCAGGGCCAAGGAGGTTAACTCACCCGCGGGCCGACCCTCTGCTCCTTCCTTAGCCCCCGGTTGCAGCACAGTGAAGGCGATAACGGGCCGCTGAAGCAGTTCCAAGGCAAAGTCTCACTTACAGGCGACTCCCATCCAGGCCCGTGGGAGGAGGAAGCAGGATGGGGGGAACCCCGCACTGACCCTCAGGCACAGGCTCGGGGTGGGGCGCAGAGGTGCACGCAGGGGGGCCGTGACAGCGGGGTAGAACTACGAGCCGGGCTATAAAAGGGCAGCGCGGCGGCACCACTGAGGGGTCGCTGGTTCGTGCTTCTCACTGAGCGTCTGCTGTTTTGTTGTTGATGCAGAGAAGTAGGGTTGAGCTGGCGGCTGCCCTCTCACCCTTCTGGGCGCTGCTGGCACTGCTGCGGCGGGAGCCCGGTATGGGGTGGCTGCCGTGCAGCCCCGATGGCTGCAGCAGAGAGCGGCGTACCCGCGGACTGGAGGCTGGCAATGGGGAAGACGCTGGTGAGTGTGGCCTTGGGGAGTGTTGACCGGCTGTGTGGTGCAGGAGGTGGGCTTGGCACGTTTTTCCATGGGGTCTGACCCCAGTGCTGGAAGACTTCTGGGACCTCTGTGCACTGCTGAATCTATTATTGGTTTGCGGTGGTTTTGCCACTCCCAGCCCCTTGTGCCTACCGAAGGAGGTCTGAGGTCATAGAAACCTTGCAGTAGGGTGGTGCATCTGTCACCAGGCTTGAGATGTTGCTTTAAAGAGATAAATAGCTGGGGGTTTATGATTTTTGAGACTCTAATCTTTCTCCTGTGGTCTGACTGTTGGAAGCTGTGTAGATGAGAGCCATGAGAATGCATTGGACAGGCTTTTTTCAGAGCAGTTCAAGTAAAAGCTGAAACATGTTGAAAGGGAGGAGACTTCTATCTGCTTTACTGTCTGTGAGACCACCTTTTTTGGCATTACTAATGTGGCTTTCTTTCAGCAGATGAACTCAACCAGATTCCTGAGAAGCATCCCTTGGGCCCTTGGCCCCTGAAGGTTCTGCTGTTACTGGAGGACTCGGGAGATAGACACTTGTGGCAAATCTACCATGAAGGCCTGAAAAACTTTCTTGCGTTTAGAGAAGGCATGGCTCTATCTGCAGTCTGGCCAATTCCAGTCGATCAAATAAGAGAGTTTCTGGTTGCCATGGAGTCCCAGGATCTGCCTCCCACAAAAATAATAATGTATATGGAAGGACTGTCCTTTATCTCCGTAATGGTAGATTATCCTGATCCTCTTAAAGATCCTGTTATCCGTTCCATGATATCAAGGTTAAAATGTAGGACTCACCCTTCAAATTATGCATACTATCCTGTAACAATTGAAGTGTTAAGATCTCTCCTGGGGACCCTGGAGTCTGTGTGCAGCTCTCCTTATGAGTGTATATTGTTCCGTGCCATGTTTACTGTAGCTTTTTTTGGTGCACTCCGTATAGAAGAGATGGTGGCAAATCACCAAAATATATTACAGCCAGAGCTCCTGTACTTGAATGACCTCCAGCTGACAGAAAGGAGCGCACACCTTTGTTTGCATACATTTCATATGGGCCAACAGAGGTATTTGATCCAACTGAGATTATCTGAAGAGATGTGGGTATGTCCTGTTGAAGCTCTCCGTATCTATGTGGCAGCACGGCCACAAAGACAGGGCCCTCTCTTTGTGCACTCAAATAGTATGGCTGTGACAAAGAGGGAGTTCCTAGCTGTCTTCTGCCGTGCTCTTAGGTTTGCTGGACTTTCTCCAAACCAGTATGGTATGCATTCCTTCTGGCTGGGGAACTGTAACAGCAGTATCTCATGGGTATTCACATGAAGCGGTTAATAGAATGGCAAGGTGATGGTGAAGATTCATAAGAAGACATAGTTCCATCTATCTATTGGGCTTCCACAGTACAGGGTATCTTCTGCAATGCACAAATTTTATACTTTATACAGACTAAACTTTCAGTGCTCTGTAAAGTTAGAAAGAAGGGGAGGAACAAGTAGAAGGTGACTTTTCCCATCTATGGTGGTTTTGAGAATGAAGTGTCATGGTTTTAAAATTGCTGGGACTTGTGGGGCAGTGTATATGCTATTCAGCATGCTATTTGTTCTAATTGTATTTTGACCTTTTGTATTAAACAATGTTTTCTTTCAAGGACTTCTCCAGTCTGTTTCACCCTGGTCAAAGGCTATTAATTGCAGTGGTGACAAGCATGCACTCTTTTTACTGTCTAATGTGATGAGAAGTGAAGCTAACTGATAGTTGGTGATAGTTGGAAGCTGTGAGTGTGAAGCTACTAACTGAATGTGACACCAGCAGGGAAGTTGACCCTCTTGTCCAAATTGCAGTTCTGTAGCAGCTGAATCCAACCTCACCTGCTGCAGTCTCAGTCTCCTTACCTATAGAAGCCTTCCCCTTGACAATTCTTAGTATCTTTCACTGATCCTTCTTGAAAGGATGTATTAAACTTGTATACTGATAAAAAGTAACCTTTAATTGAAGTGTGACTTACACCTCAAAGTTGACTCTGCACAGTTCAGAAGTAGCAGAGAACATAAAGAGATAGATATCACAAATAACACTCCCTCTGTAATTTGTGCACATGTTAAAGATGGACCTTTAATACAGATTAAATAACTAAATCTGACAAGCAGGATCATAAGAAGGTTGAGTGTCACCTTTCACACATAAGGGTGTTTGAAATAATGGCATCCTGTGTAGTGCTTTGCATCAGCATGTTTGGGAGCTACCTTGGTGACAACTAGATACTCAGAAAACAGCCAGCATTGTACCGCACTCCTCAGTCCTCAAGTTAGTCTCCAAGAGGATCCTTAGTTACAGGAAGTTCACACTGCAAAGACAGAGCTGTGATAGTAGATAGCAATCTGTTAATTCGCTGGCACACATTTGGTAGCTCCCCTTCTACAGCTTTACTACAAGATGCTGCAGAATTAGCATAGTCTGATGCTGAGTCCCAGTCATCTTGCTCATATTCATGATGAAATGTGAAATGGTATGTCAGAGTGGCTAGAGTTCTCTCTCTCTCTATGATTGCAAGGTAATTGGTTTGGTTAAAAAATCCCTGTGAAAAATGTGCCAGAGGAAGCAGAGGTCTCAGGCTGAGTAATGAGAGAGAAGGAAGAGTTTGGCTCATCAGCCTTGGTTATTGAGGGGAGGCAGGAAGAAAGCTTGCTTCAGGAGTGAGAGGAAGACTGGTTTGAAGTCAGAATACAAAAAATTTTTCTGGCTCATAAATGTTTTACTCAAGAGGGAATTGTCAAGGAAGGACAAGCAGGATTTTGCTTTGTGCGTGATGGTGGAGATGGAACTGACTGCACAGGCACAAGTGTTTGTGGGCATGACCACCCAGCCTTATGCTGTGTGATCACATATGGAATCCTGGACTGCTCTTTCATCCTGAAACTCAGGGGCTGGCATGTGGCAATGACATGCTGGAGGACAGTGACAGGAGGACAAAAAGCTGAACTGACCCAGCTGAGGCCAAGTAAGTAAATGGCATAAGTTGGTTCTCCTGCCAATAAGTTTTCAAACTATGTCCTAAAAACACCTTTGTGGAGTAGTGTTTCTGGGGTGCTATCTTCCTACAGTGCGAGTAGGTGCAGACATATTTCACTGATAGATACTTGTTTGTTCTCTCCAGGCTCAGTCTGTAGCAGAGTGGGGCAAAATCATATGTAAAAATTATCATCAAAAAGTCAAGGTAAACTGATGTAAAGGCACACAGGCTCCTTATGAAGATCAAGCCTTAGACACTACATCCTACAAGTTTGGACTTGGAGAGCTCAGATCTTAAAATTATTAAAGCCTTTTGTGCTATTTCACACATGCATTCTGCATTGAGGATTTATAAAGAGATCTAATACTCTTTCAACACAAATTCCAACAGCGTTATTTAGGCTGGACCCCAATATCTAATACAAGTCACTCGGTTAGATTTAGTCAGCTCTTTATTTCCTGGCACGTTGCCCTCATTCCTTTAGAGACTATGATTTACTTTAACACTAGGTCAATCTGGAACCAAATCTTGCATCTCAGCTTGGCTTTCATGACAATATTCTGTGGCATTAGCTGCTTGGTCACTTCATGACACACTCCATCATCTCATCCCCAGTTGCTCAGCAGTGTGAGCTCTCACATCCTCATACCACAGACTCATTTTGCAGTTTGCTACTGACCTTGGGAATGAAAGCCTTTAGGGAGTTAAACAGCAAAATTTATAAAGGATTTTACTGAAAATGCTCTGTTGTTTGTCATACACTAGAATAAACCAGCACATGTAATACTAGCATCCCCTATGCACAGTGTCTGAGGGAAATTTAACTATAAAGTGAACTGCCACAAGCACAAAGAAACAGGGGCAGTGCATGCTGTCTGTAGAGCTGCAGCAACTCACTCAGTCATTTTGTTCCTTCTACAGGTCTCCTGCTCTGAATATATGGATGTGGTTATATTTCTACCACTGAAGTCACTTTAGTGTCAGGGCATTATTTTCTTCTTTTTCTTTTTTTCTTTTACTTTTCCTTTTTAATTTCTTTTTCCTTTTCCTAATAAAGATATTCTTTATTCAATTGATATTTGTTTTAACCAGCTGATACTTGGTCTTTTCATGCCTTGACACCAGATGATCACCAAAGTTAGTTCCTCCACAAGCATTTTTGCAAGCATCCAGACAGCATCCTTTTGGCACACTTTGGCAGCTTCACAAAAGCCCATCCACTACAAATCAAAATGATAAAAGAGGTTTAGGAGATTCATCCACCCTGTCCTGAGAGGTGGGGCGTGCTCACAACAAGCAGCAGTGTGAGCTGCTCAGGATACAGTAGCTCCCAACCCAATGCCATCCTGCTGCCTCAATCATGCTCAGCCCTCAGAGCAACCCCTGTCTGCAAGACTTGCTAACTACAGTCACCCAGACACTTGAAGGCACTAGGGGTGAGACCAAGTGGTGGTGCATAGCACTCCAGACCCTGCTGCTGCCACCCAGAGCAACTGCTGCTCTCATGGTCAGGAAGCAACTGGTGGGCTCAGTGCACTGCAGACCATATCCATCCATGCATCTGTATGTGCATTCATGTATGTTATGCATGAATGTTATGCATTGGTTCATCCAGCATCCATCCAGAGGTGTGAGTAGGAGATGACACTTGGAAGGCTAAGAGCTGTCAGACCCAATTGGGCTTGCAAGGCTCAAGGGGTGGCTTTCATGGGCCACAGATTTTCAGTATGCATGGAAAACATATCAGATTTAGGCAGCTTGCAAAAAAAAATTGCCTGTGCTTTTACTGGCTCCATGTTAGCAAAGTTAAACTTTTAGCAAAGTTAAAAGAGGCAGGAACAATTTTCCCCCCCCCCCTCCCCAGATCTTGACAGTTAAAAGTGCCCCAGCTTGGCAAACCTCCCTTTTTTTGCAGGAGGAGCAGTGAATTGTGCACAGTAGGGAGCTGCCAAAAGGAGGAGGAGGCAAAAACGTTTAACTGTTTGTCCAGTCAGGCATTACAGACTGCCTCTCTTCTGCAGATGCAGGGCTGTGAGCTGCCCTGGGCTTTTGTCATACAAGCCACATGTCAAAGAGTTCAGAAGGGACAGAAGCAGCCAGCTGCTCCTCCTCATGAAGCACCACCAAGCTATCCCTTCAGATTACTGAAATGCAAGGTCATTGTTCCAGCTGAGGACATGATATCTCTTTTGGTGAGACAGAGGGTCCAGGCCACCCTGGGCAGTGCTGCAGCACCCCTATTTCTGCAGGACCAGGATGGGTGTGGACCCAGCTGTTAAGATCTTATTAGCGTGAGACCTCTCTGCTCAGATTAAGGTGTAAATGAATCCATATGCCAAAGTCAATAATACAGATTTTATTTAACAGTGACTGTGAGGTACAGAGATAGAAAGAAATAGAAGAGAGGAGAGGGAGAGAGAGATCAAGCAGAAGACAGTCACCACCTATGGATCCAGGGGTATTCTGTTGGTCCTTCCTTACCCTGGGTTTCTTGATAGAGGGGATCCTGAGATATTGCAAAACTTTTCACTATTTATACATTTTAGCAAACATGAATTAATGCTCACTGGCTACACAGTTCTCTTATTCTATTGGTTAAATGATTGCCTCACTTCTAATGCTTCTTAGTCCATATGGATCAATCTTTCTCTTCTTTTGAGTTGGTGGGTTTCTTGAGTCTGTGAGCCTTGAGTTGGTGGTCACAATCTCCCCCTGCCAGAATTACCTTTTACCCAGTCAGAGCAGATTTCAGCACAGTTGCTTTCCTTGTGGCCTGTAAATTCTGCTTTCTTTGTGTCCATAATCAGTGATACATTCTTCTCCCTCAGCTTTTAACCTCCTCATAGGTCTGAGATAACACCTAGACAATAGTACGACCTTTATCTGAAGTTCCCACTGTGGGGACTTATCTTACAGTCCAAGTTCCTGGTATCCACAAAGCATATTCAGGGAAGGGCTTCAGTGATCATTAGTGGTTGCAGATGCCACCTGTCCCATAACTTGGGGTGATCTTTGTTTGACCAGTGATGTGTATCTGAGCAGTTGCTTCTTTACACAGTTTGCCACAGAGGGAACTTTTGTCTGGATGTGCTAACCAGATCTCACCTCTGCTAGGCCTGGAGTTATCACTATCCTGTCTCTCCATTCTGTGTTTACCTGTTTACCTCATGGCAAAGTCCTGTGGCCTTAACAGTGTTTGAGACAGACAACTGTGCTCTTCGGTCCGTGCCTGGTAATAGTGTACCTTCAACTAGGCTATCTGTGAGTTCAAAGTTTTCATACAAAATACAAAGAAGTTCTCATACAAAATGTTCTCATGCAAACACATCTTACATCAGGCTCATACTCTATTCTCCAGGGAATAGAGTCGTAATTTAATCCTGACACAAAACAGAAACTGGCTTTACAGTTGGTGGGGTGTTAAGTGAAATTTTTATCCCTTTTGAATTTAGTTGTCTTATCCCAGGTTGCTTTTTTTTTAAAATTTCAGTGGACAAAATCACATTCCTTTACAATTGCTGTCACAGTAAATTGCACCCACAACTGGAAGTGTGTGTAGTGCAGAATGTACTAGAGTTATCATGTTGATTAGCATAAATAAAAGAAGTGATGTAAAATAAAAAAACTTCTTAGGACACATGGTAGGAAACATTAGATTAGGTACATTAGATTTGTTCAAGTGGGAATACAAGTGGCATTTTGTATGTAATGTCTAACATATTTGGTTCCAAGTAGAGTTGCTTGGAACCTGCTAAAAGACTTTCTTGTGTTCTATCCATATTCCATTTGCAGTCCATGGTTGTCCCTCCTTCTGGTCTAGGAAGGGGGACTCAATCATTTTCCATGTAACATTTTCTTTTGTTTCATTCAATTGTTAACAAAAATCAAACTAGCAATACCTAAAATGGTCTGTCTTATATAATCCTGCTAATATTTGGCCTCCCAACAAGTCATTTGCAATAAAAACACAAATCACAAAAATTAATAAACTGATAATACAAGCAATTATGCGAGCAGTTAAAAGTTTCATTGATTTCACACAGCTCAATCTCATCTGTTAGCAGGTTCCTATAAAAAGAAAAGTGAAAATTTGGCCTATTACACACCGATTATTAAAAGGAAGGAACAATCCACTGAATATTGATCCAGTTTGCAAAGATGATATTTGCACCCCTGTGTCGACTAAGAAAGACAGAGGGGTCCTATGGTACCTATGAGAAAGGTTATCATAAAGCTTTCTGTGAGCCTTCTAAGGCGTCTCCAATGCCCATCCCCTGGCTTGCTTACTGTGGATGGCCCGAGGAGTTTCCCAACTCCTGCCTGCTTAAATCAATCAGCATTCCAATATGCAGAACTGAGGCATTGTCCTAGTTAGGACAGCTGAGATCAGTTCATCATGGTGGGTGTAACCCAAAACTGTATTCTATAGCCTTCCATGTCATTTCCCAGAAACTAGACTATTGTTGTCAATAGACTATTCGCACCCTCTGCCCATAGAGCCTGACTCCTCAGGCTATAAACTAGGTGTTAAGAGGCCTGTGAGATAGGAAGATGTTTCTGTCCTCACACCCTTTGTGGAACTCCCCGCCCTGAGGGGAGCACTGAACATTCCTGCCTGAACTGGAGGATATATAATCTTGGAGTTTTGGAACATTTTTCAACCCACTCGTGGGATCCAGAGGACGGCTGCATCTCATCGCTCTCAACCAGACTTAGACCACCCCTGGACTGCGATCACCACTTTGACCAGACTGCAGCAGCTCTCCCACCAGCAGGTTCTTCCCCTCTCCCTTTACTTTGGACTCAAACAGGGCCCAAGGAACACCACTTTGTTCATGCCCCAGGGCACTGGGTTATACATTTGGGTTTTTGTGGGTTGAGACCAATTGTTTGTTTGTATTATTGTACTTACTGTATTATTTTAATAAATTGTTATTCTGATTTATAATCTCTCCTTTGAGTTGAGTTCATTCCCCCTGCTGGTTAACTTTTAAACCAGCACAGGCATAGTCTCAGGGGGACTTGTGGACAAGGGAGGGTTTGCCTTGGATGGAGAATTCACCCAATTTTCAATTAATGCCTTCAAATTTGCATCAGACTGGCCATGCACAAGGCTTCATGGAATGCCCTTCTGTATATCTTTAATCCAGAGGACATATCTTTCCCCTATTGCTAGTGTTTGCTCCTTCTGATGTTGTACTCCCCAGAGGAGGGGTGTTCTCACCTCCTTCTGCTGAGCAGCAGTAGTACCTTGCCACTTAGCCTGGTGGATGGCAGTCTTAGAGGATATTAGGTTAAGGTGTCCAAAACACCTGCCATAATTAATCAGGGCAACCTCATTTCTGCCATAATTAATCTGGGCAACCTCACCCCACGCCCACATTTTTCCCCTCAGTCTGCTCAAAGTTCACTGTCATCAGCTAGAGTAGAGCCAATTTGATCTTCCCAGTGAATTCCCATATTCTTTAATGATTCTGGAAGGTCATGTATTAGTAGGGTCAAGGGATCTGGATCCACTGGCATGGTCACTGGGGAGCCTTGGTCAGGTTCCAGTGTGTGCTGATGCATTAATTGGAGATAGGCAGCCTTTTGGACACTTTCAGTCAATTGATCCATAGAAGTCACTATGGCAATTGGATCACCTCTCTCCCAGGGGATTCAAACCCCCAGGTGGCTCTTAACCTGTGGTTAAGAAGACCCTAGGCCCCCAGTAGCCCTCAGGTTCTGTTTCTATTAGCACAATTTGTTCTCCTCCTGTAAGGGAGACTCTCTGCACATATTCTGTCAGACTCTTTCTGAGTATGACTGTATTCTTCTTCTAATTTAGCCAATTCAGTAGGAGTATGAGGTATTTCTTTGGTAATAATGCAAGGGAAAGCATCATTTATTCCCTCATATTGATATTCTGTTTTAATCAATGGCCATAAGTTTTCCAATTGGCACAGTGTGCTGCCTTGAATTTAAACTGATGTACTGAGTATCGTCTCCTGACCTGTTGCTGTATGGCTGGAAGTTTCATCTGGGGCTTTTCTTTGCACAGCCCAAGTGAATGCAGCCTTTTTGGCAGGTGTTTCCTGCAGAGAAAGAAAACAGGTCCCTGTGGTTAAGCCACATATTTTACTTGAGTTCACTCACCAATCAGCACCAAAAGCAAGCAGCTCCCCCAACTTATCTGAGCCCCTGTGAAAAAGCTCCAGAACAAGGAGAGTATTTTAACACCCACTACCAACGTCTGTACTTAATGTTATCCAAAGAAGGTAACTTAAAAAAACCCCAAACATACAATAATTTATTTAGGTTTTTTGTAACAGTGGCTGCAAAAGCTGTGCTAGGGCAATGGTCCATTGGGTGCTCCCATACCAAGGAAAAGCTTCCCAGACACCCCTTGCCCCTTAAGCATATCCCCATTGCTAGATTTGCTCATCCTAATCAGACTGGAAATGTGGCTACCTGCCTCCTTTCCATCAGGAAGACTGAGGTAAAATAAAGACCTCTGAAGGCTCCTGGAGGAAAATTAAGCAGCAAAATTAAGCTGAAAAAGCCAGTGATGGAATTCATGGTAATACTCCCACAGGCAGAGCACAGCCAATCCCAGCATGAGTGCAGGAAACAAAGAAAGGTGTCCTGGGTTAAAGATTCAGGTGCATGTCTACCTCTACACCTCCAACCATACAGTAAGCACTGAAGCAAGTTCAGCTTTTTTCTTTTTTCACAAAATTTCCCCATCTTGTCCTGCAGAAGCAAGCAATAATCTTTTTTCTTGTTTTTTTTTGTGGCTACAAACCCTGAGAAAGGGATTTGTGTGCCTACCAATTTAAATTGGGGTGTTGGCACCTGAGCTGAAGATGCCACCTTCAACACTCAAGCTCCCATTTCTGCCACCAGTCCCTTCCCTTTGCAGTTCTCCAGGGCTGACCCTGTGTGCTGCCAAGACCGTGGGGAAGCCTGCAGGCACTCAGTTTGCAACTATAAGGTTTCTCAAACACTTGATTTTCCTACTACACAGCAGCTTTGTTTTGACATCACATCTTCCTCATACCTCTCCTCACTCACCATCCAGAAGCAGGGTGTTCCTCTGTCTAAAAGCATGGGCACATAAAGGAATTTAATTGATGGTGTGACTTTACAGCATGTCATTTCTTCCATGGTAACTACCCATGCATACACACTCCTACTCAACAAAACATAAGGCAAAAATATGTAAATGACTTTGCACTTGATCAAAGAGCAAGAGCATTCACCCAGAGGTTTTTTAAACAAGCAGCTTACTCCACAGTAAGATTTGCCTTACTACTGATCTAATCCAGACTAGACTGTGTCTCTTCCTTTCAGGCAATTAGCTCCCTGTCAAAGATAAAGCTTTCACATGTCCTTTAATCAAAAGGTGTGTCCCTATTTTGAGGTGTCATATTTCTGTTCTGTGGTTTAGGATTGTGCTGGTTTAAAGGTAAACCAGCAGGGGAAATGAACTCAACTCAAAAGAGAGATTATAAATCAGAATAACAATTTAATAAAATAATACAATAAGTACGATTATACAGACAAACAATTGGGTTTAACCCCCAAAACCCAAATGTATAACCCAGCACCCTGGGGCGTGAACAGAGTAGTGTTCGTTGGGCCCCGAGTCCAAAGTAAAAGGAGAGGGGAAAACCCATTGGTGAGAGTGCTGTTGCAGTCTGGTCAAGAGTGATGGTTGCAGTCTGGTTGAAAAGTGGTGGTTGCAGTCCAGTCGAGAGTGGTGGTCTCAGTCTGGTTGAGAGCGGTGATCTGCAGTTTGGTTGAGAGAGGTGATCTGCAGTCTTCCTCTGGATCCCACGAGAGGTTCCAAAATTCCCAAGACTCCAAGATTACATATTCGCCAGTTCAGGCAGGAATGCTCAGTACCTCCCTCAGGGCAGGGAGTTCCACAAAAGAGTGTGAGGACAGAAACACCCTCCTATCTTGCAGGCCTTTTAACACCTAGTTTATAGCCTGAGGAGTCAGGCTGCTCTGGGCAGAAGGTGTACATAGTCTATTGATAGTTTCTGGGAAATGGCATGGAAGGCTATAGAATACACAGTTTTGGGTTACACCCATACAGTGATGAACTCCTCCCAGTTGTTCTAACTAGGACAAGGATAAAAAACACTTTGACTCCTTTTTAAGTGGTCAGGCTTCCAGTGAACAGGACCTGTTATCTCCTATTAAGTGGGAGGTAAAAGGACCCAGTAGCCAAATACTTCTTAGTGCAGGAGTCAGAGTCACAAAGCTATCTAGTGGTTTTACTTATGTGATGGTATTTCTTCCCATCCTAGGTAAAAACCAGCATTTAAAATTCAAAAGAGGAGTGAGATGACACAATTAAGAGCTCTTATCTTGAGCCAAGAGCCTTATCTTCAGGCTTGGAGCTGTACACTTGCAAATGATCAGGCTGGTTAAGTCAGGAACTTTCCAGTCAGTCGCTTTAATTTAAGTTAAGCAGCCAGTGGCATCTCACCACCTTCCTAATGGCATTTGTCTGTGAAAGAGGAGTGAAAAATGCTAAGAATGCAGATTACAAACTTTTCAGTGAAATATTTTTTATTCTGAAATCGTCATCTAAGGAATACTCCAGGAGAAAGTTTATGTAAGGACTGGTGAATGTTAAAGGGGGAGAAACTATTTGCTGTAGGAGGATGACACCAAGTTGGGGGGGGAGTATTGATCTGCTGGAAGGCAGGAGGGCTCTGCAGAGGGAGCTGGACAGGATGGACAGATGGTCTGATTCCAGCAGGATGAGGTTTAACAAGGCCAAGTGCTGGGTCTTGCACTTTGGCCACAACAACCCCCTGCAGCACTACAGACTGGGGACAGAGTGGCTGGAGAGCAGCCAGGCAGAAAGGGACCTGGGAGTTTGGATTGACAGGAAGCTGAACATGAGCCAGCAGTGTGCCCAGGTGGCCAAGAAGGCCAATGGCATCCTGGCCTGTATCAGGAACAGTGTGGCCAACAGATCCAGGGAAGTGATTCTTCCCCTGTTCTCAGCACTGGTGAGGCCTCACCTGGAGTGCTGTGTCCAGTTCTGGGCCCCTCAGTTCAGGAAGGATATTGAGGTGCTGGAGCAGGTCCAGAGAAGAACAACAAGGCTGGTGAAGGAACTGGAGCACAAGTCCTATGAGGAAAGGCTGAGGGAGCTGGGGTTGTTCAGCCTGGAGAAGAGGAGGCTCAGGGGAGACCTCATCACTCTCTACAACTCCCTGAAAGAAGGTTGTAACCAGATGGGGGTTGGTCTCTTCTCCCAGGCAACTATCAGTAGGACAAGAGGGCACAATCTTAAGCTCTGCCAGGGGAAGTTTAGGTTGGATATTAGGAAGAAATTTTTTACAGAGAGAGTAATCAGACATTGGAATGGGCTGCCCAGGGAGGTGGTGGATTCACATCCCTGGAGGTTTTTAAGATGAGACTGGATGTGGCACTTAGTGCCATGGTCTAGTAATCACAGCGGTGTTGGATCAAGGGTTGGACTTGATGATCTCAGAGGTCTTTTCCAACCTGGTTGATTCTATGATATGCTGTATCTTTCTGAACAACTTCCCTGTTCTGCTGGAGACCACAGAACAGGGAAGGTGTTCAGTACGCAGAGCCCCGTTACTGTTGATAGGGGTTTTTTTTGGTATAGATAACAAATATGGCAAAATTAATATAATTTGTAACTGCATACTAGGCATCCTTTATAGTTAAAAGCATTCCCAAATCATAGGGAATGATGCTCAGCGCAGTGATCTACAGATGCACATAGTAAGGGAGAGCGAGGTTTGTCTGCTATTAAAGGAGGGACTCTGCATCTGAGAGCTGCTGTTTCGGCTCTCATTACAGCCTTCTGATAAAAGCACAGGAATGTGTCCTCATCTCCCCAAACATTTTATATAGCAAACATTGTCTGGTACACAGACAGGAGAGGCCTCTACTTCACTGCAGTCTCCCTGAGCAGTTTCTTATGTGTGCGGACCTCAGAGGACAAGACCTAGTCCTTTCTAGACCTAGTCCTTTCTAGGTCTTGTCTTCTTTTTCTCCTGCATGAAAGTGGGAGAGCTCACCTCCTCCCTGAAGGTACTATGGACTGAATTATTGCTTGAACTCTAAGTATGATGCCCACTGCAGCAGCTTCAGCTTTCCTCCCCCAGAACCTCGAGTAAAATTACTAAGTGCTTAGCCAGGTAGAAATAGTATTTCATTTTGATAATTCAGCTGGCATGCACTTCTGTAATAAGACCACATCAAAATGAAACTGCAGTCTCATGCGGTTGTTTGCAGAGTAGATGAGTCAGAGCCTCTCTCTTTCCATGCTGCAGCTCACTAAACCTGTGCCAAGTTTAATAATTTCCACTCCCTTCAGGAGAGAGGACCACATTCAAGCTGGGTGATTTCCCAAACACTCTGCACCATATAGTGAAAGATTTTAAGGTCTTAACCTTAACATGTAATTGATGAACAATTCTTCATTTAAATTGTTAGATTTATCACTCATCTGCTTTGGCAGAAAAACATCATAGCTAAAAATCCAAGAGCAGACAAATTTCACTGTTAATTCAATGTAAAAATGAACTCTGGATTCCTCTCTGGATTTAATTGCAGCTGCAAAGTTAACAGGAACAGTTTTACAAGGGCGCATAGCTATAGAGGGAAGGCTACTGGGTCCTTTTACCTCCCACTTAATAGGAGATAACAGGTCCTGTTCACTGGAAGCCTGACCACTTAAAAAGGAGTCAAAGTGTTTTTTATCCTAAACCATGGAACAGAAATATGACACCTCAAAATAGGGACACATCATTTAATTAAAGGACATGTGAAAGCTTTATCTTTGACAGGGAGCTAATTGCCTGAAGAAAGAGACACAGTCTCATGAAGGCACAGCCCGATGCTAACGCTGCACGTCCCTCACACTCCATCAGTGTCCATCCCTGTCTCAAAAAATCCTGACATCAACTCATCACAGCTAACTTTATACTCCTTCCAATGGGAAGCTTGTGAAGTGGCTGATGTGAGATTGAATGCCTCAAATGTGCAGGGTAGGATATGCCTTGATCTTGATGCAGAAGTTGAACTTCAAACCTTTAGGTCCATAAACTTATCTTTGTCTCTAATTCCTCTGAGTTTTACTTGATTCTACATCAAATATAGATTATCGTACCTTTATGCTGCTTTCTTGCACATTCCTGGCACTTTATAGTTCTACCTCAGGTGTGACAGGTGGGGTAAAAAAACCTTTAAAGTGCAATTAACTTCAGAAAGACAAACAATAGCTGTGACAAGTGCCTCCATCCCTCTCAATGGCATCATAATATAAAATAAGGTTTAAATGCAAGTAGAAATTTGTTTGTTATATGTCTGCCCACAGTTTCAGTAGCAGCATCTCAGTCATGTGTATTATGTTGCTGAATAGGCTGTTTGTTTGGAAGATTTTTCCCTAGGGATCAGAATAAGCACAGAAATAAGGTGATCACTCTACTCATCTCAATTCCTAAGAAAGCAAGGATTATGTGATTGATTTCTGCTTGTTTCCAACAATTTGTTCACAAATTGTAAAATTTCAATTAAATTCAATGGAACAGTAAAAAACCTCAGGGCTACTCAGGTCTTAAAAATGTCTCAGAAATGTGAAAAAACTGTGATCTGAGTTGGACTCATCCACCTTTGAGACATAGATCCCTGGGAAAGACAGCTTCACTTGTTCTGCTGGGATGTACAGGTACCACAGCAGCAATAGCTGCAGCAGGACATGTCCCTGAACCAGGGACAGAGATGTCCCTGAACCAGGGACATGTGGCCTGAGCCCTGGACGAGGCTTGGGAGAGGAGCAGGTGGTGGGAAGGCATGCACAGGGCCATGCATGGGTGTCACAGACTGCTGCAGCACAGGCACAAAGCAAAGTTGTTTTTTTAAGGGAGCATATTACACTTTGCCTTTAACTGCCTGAAAGCACTGGCTTCAGGGTGGCCTTAGCTGTCCTTCCACAATTTTTTGTGGATCGTAGAGATCGACCTCAGAGGAAAGCCCTTTGATTTGACCATCAAATGCAGGTCATTCCTCATGTTGCCCTTTGATCAATGAATTCCTAGTTTGGGATATCACATTGCTCTTCTGACAGAAGAGGCATCAGAATAAATTGTTCAAATACCTTCTTGTGCTGTAAACCACACCACAAACAGCGTTTGAAAACCGGATCACAGAGTTGAGGAAAAGATTCCTTCAGCCACATGGTCTCGTGTCCAATTTCTTCAGTTCTCAGTAACCTTTTTCACTTTTTACAGCCTCAGCTATTTCCTTTAACTACACTTGAGCTCCTACTGTTCTGCTTACAGCAGCCCACCTCTCTCCCCTCCTTCGCCCTCCTGCCTTCTTTGAAGACCTTTTTGAGAGAAAACCACATCCTTACATTACTCTCATTGTTAGAGCCTCCACCAATGTTGCTGTTATTGTTCTTCACTACTTTTTGATAAAGCAGTCAAGCACAGCTCTGAACCTAAACTGCTCTTCATATGTTCCCATCTGCAGGTGTGCAGACCATCCCAGTAAACTACATTTTACATATGTTTGAACTGAGTTTCCGTTAACTACATCATATACACCTCAAAACTGTAAATTATTCCTTGCAATAAGTACAAGCTGTCCATGAATTTGAAACTCAGTGCAGGTTTGTGGTCCTGTAAAAACAGTTTACTAAACAAACTGCTGGGCACCTCAGAGAAAGAAAAAAAAAGATTATTCCTGTTTGTGCTGGTTACTGTTGGCTTAATTTTTTGGCTGATAACTCTAAATCTGTGTATTGTTGTACCATTCAGGGACTGACTTGGACTTGAGCTTATTAAAGCACTGGCACACGACTGGATTCTTGTTACACCACTGGCAGCATTTGCACTACCTCCAAATAGCATAGGGAAGTGATCACAAAATAGAGCTGGTGTCAGCTTTTGCAGACTGCATCTCTATCCTTCAGCTTGCCAATATTTTTAATTCTGTGACCCCAACTCTTCTTGCACTGTAGAATGTTTGGGTATATATTTGTTTTAGGGGAGTTGTCTTGCTATGATCAAGCAGCACCTCTGTCACATTCAATTGGATTTGCAGTTTGATCAACATTTGCTACATCAAGATGGAGCTTTCTCATTGAGCTGGGACCCACTGGAGGCACAAGATGCAGACCTGCTACTTAATGATCTGTGTCAGACATGCATTCAGCCTGTGAAAGGAAAATTTTCTTGCCAGGGTTGTATGGCATATGTGGTAAGATCAACAGTGGAGGCCTTTGGACTGAAATAGATGGGAATCTACTGTGCTAAACTGGCCAGATGGGGAGCAACAAGAAAGATGTATTGCTCTTTTGACATCTAGCAGCTAGCAGCTTCTAATTCATTGTGTTGCTGATGGGTTCAAACCTAAAAATATGGTCAGCATATCAGCAGGTGACACTTCAGGTCTTGTCCCAAACAACCTTCAGATTATGAATGCAGAGTAATTCACAAGGGAGCTTTTTTACTCAAGTGTTTGGCATGGTCAACTGGAAGCATGGTCCTACAGGCTGGCTCCCTTGGTTAAGCTCCATTCCTCATGAAGAAGCAAAAATATGACTGCATTGTTGAACACAATGGATGCTTTACACCTCTAATTGGTGTAATGAGGCACGTGACAATTGTATTTTCCACATCTCTTGCCTCTTAGTTGAGTCCAAATAGGTATGGCACCAGCCCCGTGCCCTGATCCTCAGTTCACAGAGAAAAATGGAGCTCCTGCACTGGCCTCTGTAAGTGACAGTCCTGCCTACCTAGCTGATGTTCTTAAGCAGTTACCAGATCCCTTCAGTTATACAGCCAGTGAATAAGAAGTAGTGACAGAAAGCCTATTTTTGCAGCCTTGAGTCTGACCCTGCTGGACCCTGATTCTGTCTCCTGCTTGCCCTCTGTGTCCTGCACAGTATTTGTGAGGTCAAGGACGAGCAGAACTCAATCCACCACAGTCACTGCCTGATCCAGCTGTGGTTCCTTCACTCGCATCCCACTGGGAGCACCAAATCATGAGATGTGTGCGGGAATGCAAAGTCCCTCCCAGCTGCTTGCTGTCATGTAAAGCTGTGCACACACTGGAGGCATACAATGAACTTGTCATTATTTTACTTCAATTTTTTTTTTTTTTGCACTTCTTGCTGTGAATGCTGTATTATCCCAGCAAGCTTCTCTTGCAAATTCTGGTGCTCCAACCACACTCAGTGTCTTGCAGCCTGGTCCTGAAGCCAACTGCACCCTGTTAAACCCAGGCCAAAGTGGCACGTGGTGTTGTGGTGAACCCACATCTTAGTGCCCCATCAACAGAGGCACAAGCTGCCTGCTTCAGGGACTAGTGACTTTAGTTCAGGCACCTCTGCCCCTGTGGGCTACAGAAGTCCCTCAAAGGCCTGTCTTCTACACCCCTCATCCTCAGCCAAACCAAGCCAGGGAATGGTAGGAATTAGGCTCAGCCTTGTTGTCAGATGTGGTCCTGCCACAGCCCCTGAGACGTCCACATGGCCTTGTGGACCCATCACCGCTACCCTGAATATTGACACAGCTCCTCTCTTTTTTTTTCATTGTGCCTGCAAGTCCTCAGGGACCCTGGCACAACATTTTTCTGCAGCCCAGGGATTTTTTCAGGGGTTACATAATTACTTTTAGCACCACAGTTGCTTATGTACCTCCACACTGTACAGAAATGAACATAAATTCCATTCACATTCATGCTGACTCTACCCACCTCCTGCTGCAGCTTTGTTCATTGCTCTTTTGAAGAGCTCCTGTGAGTTCCCAAGCTTTTGTCTCCTCCTTTTCCCATCCCGGGTGTGTTCTACCAGTTCCTGCAGACTCCAATAACATGATGTGGTTTGCTGCTGCTTCTGCATCTCACTCATTGTGCCTGGCACACTCAGAGCTTCTTGTGTTCGTCACAGCACACACAGCTCAGCAGACTGATTTTGTGAAGTTAAAGGCAGGGTTTTTTCAAGCCACCCTGCCTCAGGTTTCAGTTTTCCCATTGTTTTGGTTCTTCTGTCATATGTACAATATCAGGGCACTACCCTCCAGACATCTAAGCTCTTCTGCTTGGTGAATACTCTGTTAATTCTGGATCATTCAATAGCATCCCTGAGTCCCAGGGATTGAGATTGTCTCAGATCTCAATCCGGACTTCTGCCTTGGATCTTTCCGAAAACCATCTCTGTTTTCATATGCTATTTGTACTCTCAGCTTAAAGCTGTATCAGTCATGTATGTAATACACAAAGCAATGATATTCCTCCAGTCTCTGCTGTGCAGTTTCACTGGGTTTAACTCCACCAGCATTGGCTGTCACCTGTTGCAAAGACTGACTATGCCAGAACTAGCTATTCTTGATGGGGTGTGGGGTAGAAGCAACTTCCCAACTAATTTTTTGCTAGGCAAGGCTCACTGGATTTTTTTCATCTGTAAATTAAAAGTTAAATTGTGACATATGTGAGAGTCAAAAGCATGTGTCAGCTAGGAATGCAAGAGGGAAATTACCTTCAGCAAAGGTGCCTCATTTTCTTTAAATGTCTCTGGATATTCAGGGGAAAATAACAAAGCTATAGCCCTACACAATAGAGAGCCAAAAACTTGAGAATGCTCCAGAGCAAGGATAGTGCATCAGTTTTCTTGGCAACCAGGTAGAAAGTTGTGAAAGACGTGGAGCAGAGTCAGATGCTCCTCTCCTTAACTTAACCTCCTTATGTCTTGTACTGCATCGTGAGCCTGGGTCTCTATATGAGTAACCCTGACTGCTCCCACTGCAGAAAAAAAATCTTTACCATCACAAAGGAGCAATTTGAGGGACACTGGTAATTTCTCTCCAGTATTTTATCATGGAAGGGTTTCTCACCTCACCTCACCTCACAGCTACTCTCCTAGGTCAAAGTCCCTAAGGCTAAATTCTTGCTGAGATTGTGTTCAGCCTCTTTTCTTTACCGGTAGAGGAAACAGTAATATTTTCAAGGTGATGACATTTCAATGAAACCTGTTGACTGGGGACTAAATCTTTATGTAAAAATGTCCCTGTTGCATACATTGAGATCAGTCCATCCCAGAGTCCAGTAACTACAGGGGATGCAAGAGCATGGTCCAGAAAGAGGAACAGGGATAACTATGGAGAGACCTTCCCTCTATTTTAGCCTCCCAGCATTCAGCATAACTCCCTCAGGAAGAATTAGGTTTCTAAATCACTGGTGAATCAGATGCTAACTCAGCCTATACCATGTTTTGTACAGTTAAAAAGGTCATTATGTTGATTACAAGCTGCTAAAACAGTAGTCATTAATGCATCGGTATATATTGTCCCTTCTCTTTCTGTCCCTTATGCTTACCTACCCTGTGACTCCAGTGAATTGAAATGCTGGAAAGCCCTAATCCCACAAAGTGTATTACAGATCCATTCAGAGCAAACTCCTCAGGTCAAACCTGTCAGCAGGAACATTTGACAGACCTGACAGACCTGACAAACGCCAAAGTACTCACCAGCACAAAGATCTTTTATGACTGATCTGAAAGTACTTTAAAAAAGGGTCACTGCCATCTCCCCATATCCTGTGGGGGGCCAGCAGAGCCCAGCTCAGTGTCACCCAGCTGCGGAAGTGGAGCCAGGAACAGCCAGGGTGTCTGTGCAGTAGCATTTCGTGCCTGCCATCCACCAATCAGCCACAGAGAGCAGGTCGGTCACACCAGCAGTCTGTTTGGAGTTGTGTATCTAAAACTTATTTGTGCAGCCTTACATAGGCCTGGTCCAGAGCCTGGTAAAACTTAAAAGCTTCCCATTAACCTGATCTAGCTTTGCCAAGCTCTGCACAATGCAGGAGAGACTGAACAGCTAACATCCATTGTTGAAGCCACTGCTCTAATCACAAGCCAAGGCTGCAGCTCTGGTTTAGTTGATCAATAAGTCTATGACAGACCAGATACCAGCACAAATTCTACATACTAGATAACAATTTAAAATATATGTATATATTTTAATGCCCAAGATTCATTAAAAGTTCTAAACCAGTCTCTTAGGGAATCCCGCTTCACAGTGATAGATAAATGCAAGAGTTAAGGTAATAGCCAGAAAGTCACTTAGCATTTTACATATTAAAAACTCCATAATTTTCTGGGAAAGAGAAAATTCAGCAGTGCTTATGTGTTGCAAGCGGTTTGGCATATAAGACACTTATGTCTCCATCCAGTTGCTTCTACATATTTAATTCATATACCAAGTTGAGGAGTATCAGCTTTGGGTCTCTCCCCTCACACTCTGAGACTGGCTGTGTGTCTTTGGCCACCACAGCCGTGCCTGTGGCTAGCAGATACAGCCACATCCTGGGCAGCTAACATCTGCAAGGGATCTTGGTTTTCAAAGCAAAGCCAGCACTTGAAAATCTCACCCTTTTGTGGTACCTGAAAAGCGATGGAGCATTTTGGGAAGGCAACCCAGGCAGTGAGAGGAGACTCCCAGGTCTTGGCATGAGAACTGCCCCAGGAACTTGCATCCTCCAAGGCAGAGCTGGGGGCTGCTGGGGTGCCTGTGGGAGCCAGTACCTGCTGGAGACTTCTTAGAAACGCTGCCAAAGCGGGTGAGTGAGCACTTCACACTGAGCAAAGACATCAATCATCATTTCCTTCCTCTTTTCCAGAGACAGAAACAACCACCACCATGCCCATGCCCTGCTGCTCCACCCCTGCATGAACATACCCAAGGTAAGAGAAGCAATGACAGAAACCCAGCCTTGTGTAAGGTGGTTGTGAAAGACCTGAGACAGATATGTCACTCATTCACTTCTTCATAACCAGAAAGGCAACAACAACTATTATTTTGTTAGCTGTTAACTGATTCACAGCTCATGCAAGGCTGGAGACAGCTCCCCATGCTCAGGAAGGGATGCACACAGGATTTAGCTTGGTGCTTTGAGACCCCAAAACGCAGCAGCTGGAGTCCTGCAACATGGTATTAGCACAACAGAGCCTGGATAATGACTTGGAGACTGACACTGATTTTAGAAATGGCACACAAAATAAATCTGTTACTGCAAAGGCACCTGCAAGTGACAGAAGTCTGACTGCGGCAGGGCCAGCTCTGTTTGAGAGTAGGGCAATTGCCTATGATGCAGGTAAGAGGAGCCCTAAGCAGCATCTCTTCCACCCCGCTGAAAATGTAGGGCTGCCTGGTAGTGATGCTCTTCTGCCTCCTAGGTAACAGCAGCTGTGTTGTTGCACCATGATGGAGCAAGAGGTCCAGGACAGGGGAAAGGCCCCCACAGCAGTAATTAAGCAGTTATACAATATAAACATCTACATATGCAAAAAGGTTGTTCTGTCCTCAATTTTGTTTTCAACAGCTGGTTGCTCAGAGCACAAGGTGAAGGGCACACAGGTCAGCTAGGACAGGTACACACTGAATTTTTGCAGTGATGACAGTGAAGGAAATCTCTGAGACATAAAATATGTTTTCTCACATCCAGAGACAAAAATTCATTACCGTCATTTCAGAGTAAGGAAGTTTGGCTTGTTTCAGAGGCTGAACTGACTTATTAATTGAGTCAAGGTACTTAACTTGCTCACTAAGGCAAGAGCAGACGAGCATTCTGATGTTCTGAAATGAAGCTTTTTATTCTTTGTATATTAACCTGAGCCATGTGCAGCAGAAACGTTAGGAGAAAGTGTTAGAAAGACATGAGTCGCTCCATTTATTAGAAATTATTTTAGTGGCTGCATTCACTTAAATGCCATAGTAACACAGGAAAGGCTGAGAAGTCAGTGTTAACATTTCTTTTTCCTTCATGACTGATCCCTGTGGTGACTTCTTTTATAATGGAGCCACATATAGCGTCCTTTAAACACATTTTCTTTATCAACACAAGCATCAGGTAGTATGTATTCATACACCTCAGGAATCGCAGAGTACTCACAAAAATTGCACAGATATTTGCAAACTGTTGATTGCAAATATCAGGCAAAACAGTATCAGTTATATTTAACAGGTTTGAATAATGTTCCATATGAAAAACTGGAAGGCAAGATGGAAGATCTGAAACATATTATTATTATTTAATCTTATAAAATATTGATACTGTACACTGCATATCAATAAGTTTAAAAAGCCTGGGAAATCTCCATTTAAAATAATGCAACTTGTACTCCCCTCATTTTGCAAATTACTGAAGGAAAATCCTTTTTTTTCCTGCTATAAAAATATTTTCTAATTTTAATCACAACAACATATATATTCAACTTTTTATCTGACTTGCAGAATTCATTAAAGTGATCCAAAATTACTTTAGCTGTCAAAACGAGAAGTCAGACAGTGATGAAAATAAATAACACTGCTATTTCTTCTCTCATTTTAAGTTCCAAGTGTTCTCTGGTTTTTTTTAAACTTTTAACCTATGCCAATAGCAAGCAAAAATAAGATTAGCAAGAGAGTAACGAACTGAAAGGGATTGATTTGAGAAAAAAGAAGGAGAATATTCGGGCAAGGTCTCTTCCCTCAGCTGAAAGCTTGACCCGACTGAGGCAAGGCTGCACATTGTTTTGCTGTTTTTCAGAGCAAAAGAAGTTGAACTTTCACACGTGTCATTTGAATGTATTTTGAATTCCAGAGCTGGATTTTAACCCCTAAGAGATACCCAAGGACACTGTTGCCCAGGTAAACATAAGCAAAACTACCCTGGTAGGGTTTCACAGGAGACCTCAGCAATCCCTCATTGTTCCACCACGGGCAACATGGATGCAATTGTGCAAGCCCCACACCCCAATAAGCCATTTGGCCAAATTTTCATCTGAATTCTGGTGTGTCCAGATTTTAGCCTCTGTATTGGGGTTGTCACACTTCTTGGGCACAGCAGTTGTACAGCTGCATAATTACAGGCACTAAAATATATGTGCTTTACAGTTGGTTCCCCGCAAAAAATGCAGTTTAGCTTTGAGAGTTTGAAAATAACCAGGCTATGAAAATTTGAACCGTTTTTTTCACAGAGCACCTAACCAAAATCCCACTGTTACTTTTTACTCTTTCCAATTTGATTTTAAATATCAGCTGGCTTTCAGTGGTCTCACACCTTGCACTGCCTCTAGGCACAATCAAGAGTGTATCAAGCCATCTTAAATTCCCTATGCATCCTGTATCATCAGCTCAAGCGACTCAATGAAGCCTCTCCACTCTGTTACACTAAACTGCAGCAAACACTGAATTCTTAATTTTGTAGCTTTGTGAAGCTTGTTATGGTGTGATTTTGGAGCACACCTTTATCTGGCTTTGTCTGAGACAGCAAGTCTCTGGAGCATTCTGGTCCCTGAATCTGGCACCCCGTGGCAGATACCACAACAGAGCATTCTGGCCTAGCGGTTACTGCTCTTCAGCACATAAAAACATGAACTGCTGTAAACAAACCTTAACTCCTGAGACAAAAAAAAGAAAGACCATTGAATAGAGCATGCTGGAAAAATATGTCTCAAAAAAAGCTGAAACCGGGTATTAAATCCGTTAGTGGAGTGGGGAACATAACAAAAATGTCCCCAATAGTAACAGGCTTGAAGAGTCGCAACATGACATTTTGCATGCAACCTTTAATGTTCGAACAGTAACAATGAATACTTTCAAATTAGGGTTATAAACCCCAGGACTTTCAGTGAAGAGGCACTGCAAAAGTTGAGATATAGAAACATATTTCTCCCAAAAGCCAACAGGTTTTTAACCAAGGACCGCAAATACTCAGTCACTTGCGTAACTCCACATAAGTTCAATGGCATTCAAATTCTTTTACAAATATGTCAGTTTTAGTGTTTCCCAGGCAAAGGATTTGCAATCAACACCTGAAGAGAAAGAGAAGTAGGAAAGAGAAGAGTTCAGGAAAGATGGGTGGTGGTGGGAGTCCTTGTCTTGTGTGCACAGGTGCAGAAGCTTGAAAAGATTTAAAATTTATATAAAAACCTCACAAGAGACCAGCATATTTTTATGACCAGAAGCCTCTCTTATAATCAAGTTGATAAGTGGTAAATATTCAACAGTCTAGGAGCTGGTGGGACAATGACATCAGGTGTGGTCCTGTGCACCACTGGTATTCAAGGTGCCGGCAATGCAAATACTTGTTCACCTGCATCACAGGTGAGATAATCCTACTGTGCTATGTGCCATCTTTTATGGCACCATGCTATAAGCCCCTCAAAGGTCAGTGCTATAAGCCCCTCAAAGGTAAGTTCTATAAGCCCCTGAAAGGTCAGTGAACTAGTTGAAGGACAGGGAAAGGGACAAAGAAAATCTTGCTGTACTAAGAAATCCCCCAGAGGATTTCCTCTGTGGGCAGCAGAAACTTTGGGATGAGACAGATCTGCAAGCCCTGAGAGATGATGCAGGGCAGAGGGGACAGATAATCTGAGGGGGAGTGCCACAAATCACAAGGAATGCACAGCAATGTGTGTGCAGCCCACTCCATCTTCTAGCAGAGTTCTCTAACATACCTGGAGTTTCCACCTGCTTAACCTGACTTTCTGTGCAGGAGGGTAACTTGGCCCTGAGTAGGTACGTCAGGATTTGACTCTTAGAATTGACAAGCTCCCCAGGATGCAAAGCCTGTTTCAATCTTCCTTTGATACAGCCCAGGCAGTTAAACTTAGTATGCAAACTCAAAAAAATATATTGTTTAGCCATTCTAAATACACAAATTCAACATTGCCATGTACTTAATTTTTTACTAATGTAAGTGACTGGTTTCGCTAAACCCACTGTGTCGAAAAAAAAGTGTACTAAAAATACGTGAAAATTTTAGTGCTCATGAAAAAATAGCTTCCATCCCTGGAGACTAAAATCTTTTGTGTCCAGAATTACAGCAGGCACAACAGAAGTGATGGTAGGTAGCACAGATTCATCTCTGCCACCCCAACCATATGTCTAAACCAGCCCTGACTGCAAGCCCTTCTGGGATTGTAACCCGGTGAAGTCTAGGAAGAATCAGATTAGTTTCCCATGTTTGACCACATTGCTGAGGAACAAGATGAATGTAACAAAATAAACCTCACAAAGCTGTCAGGTAGCTGTCAAATGCCACTAAGTTTTGATCATTCCTGTACTGGATTTGATGACTGTTATGCAATGACTTGGGCATGTCTAAGAAGTGCAAGGCTTCCCTGCAGGCCATTTTTGACATGGATAGGACAATTTGCTTCTGTGGTTAGCTAAAGGGAAAACCTCCAAAATACGAAAACAAACTTTCAGGATTTTACAACAATGTATACAAGAGTCCTTTAAATAGAATACACAGTGGTCAGATTTTATATACCAAGTTCTTAAAGAAAAAAATCCACATGGACAGAGGTAGGGGTTGATCCAGGCAGAAGTTCATAATTAAATAAATGCAGATGCAGACAAACCATCAACTGAGGAACATCAACAGAAACAACAACAAAATCAGCACAGCTGCTATCTGCAGATCTCCAGGCTAGGCCTGCTCCAGTCCAGGCCAGCAAAGTCCAAACACAGGCTTGGGAATAGGGGCAGGTACTTGCACCTTTTGTTTTTCAAGGTAGGGCCCATGTGTGTTTGGGGGGAGAGAATCAGATAAAGAGCACATCTGTCTCATGAGACACCTGCGCTGTGGTCCTGCCAAGAGCCCTCCTTTGATTCACCTCCCATTCTCTCTGCTGCAGTATCTTTGTGTGAAAACAGAAAGAACGAACATGAGCAAAACCACTGCTGAGAGTCCTCAAAAGATTTTGCACTCGTTAATGGAGAAGAGCTTCCGCCTGTTCCGCCTTTTGTCTTGATTGACTGCTGTCCTCACAGCATACTCAAACACCTGCTGCACCCCTCGGTTGCTGAGGGCAGAACACTCCAAATAGCCTTTGGCTCGCACATCCTGGGCGAGCCGCTTCCCATCTATCGGGCTGATGCAGGAGGAGCGGTACGGACCCGTGTCACGCTGGTCAGTCTGAGTGGCCACCACCAAAACGGGGATGCGGGGCAAATGGCTGCGGATCTCGCCGATCCATTTGTTCCTCAGGTTCAGAAAGGAACTATGGTTTGCCACCGAGTAGCACATTAATACCACATCTGCCTGCTGGTATGAAAGGGGGCGAATGCCTTTGAAGGCATCACTGCCAGATGTGTCCCAAAGGCCTAAGCTAATCTGCACACCATCCATGAAGACATCCACTCCAGTATTTTCATATACGGTGGGTCTGTAGTCATCTGGAAACATCTCAGAGGTGAAACGTACCAAAAGAGATGTTTTCCCAACAGCAGAGTCTCCCACCAGGACACATTTGACTGAATCCAGCATTTTATTAACGTCCAAGGCCAAGAGCGCCGTCTCCGTGCAGCAGGACTGGGATGGAGAGATGCAGTGGTCTCAGAGGCTTTCTAGATAATTTCCATTTAGTGAGAAACCATCCAAATCTCTTTACTTCTTATGACTTGATTCTGCCACTTGAGACTAAAATCCCCTTTTGTCCCACATGGTTCTGTGGTGCTGTCGGTTTTAAATCTTCAGTGAGTCAAACGACGTTTCTGGAACGGTAAAAATAAAATGTAACATTTATAACCCACAGTGAACAAACCATTCCTCAGCAACATAAAGGTGCTTGGACATGTCTTTGGACAGCCATGAGGAGTACCCGACTGAGGATGATGAACTTTGCCATTCCCTCCCAGTCGGCTCTGTGTAAAACAGCCATTCACATAAATAACCTTCTTGCTGCTCCACAGGGGCTACCAGTCTTACCACCATTGCCATTTTCCACTGACACCCACTATTTTTTTCCCTCCAATTGTCTAAAAAGTAATAAAATTAATTTAACTTTGGTTTAACTGCTACTAAACTGCTTTAAGTGAGACATTTCCTGCCTCTGACTTTCAAAAACACTGACAGAATCCTGAATCTTTAAGTGATCAATTCAGATTCTCTTGAAAATGTACCCATGCTCTCCAGGGGTAGTCAGGAGAAAAAAAGCCCTTCACTAACCAATTCGACTGTTTAAGCAATCCTATATGGAACAGTAACATGGAACCACTTGTGATAATGTGTGAATCTCAAGCGACATGAACCTTAACAATTTTCAAAAGCAATAAAGGATTCACAGCAAAAGTACATTAAAAATTAATTTTTTTCTTACAAATCACTTTCAACAAGTAAGAAGCACAAGTCGTAGGAAGTCCCACTACCTATACTTTCCCCAATTAAACCATTTTATTTGAAGGGGACTCAACTGCCCTGACATTTACTTCTTTGTAAAACTGAACTAAGAGTACCTCTTCAGAGTATGTAATTGCTTTTGAGCTCCTGCCAGCATTCAGTCAAATTTTCCTATTTTGAAAGTGTTTGCCTCTTCCCCAGTAGCTGTGTGCAAGATTCACTGCTCACACAGGGCAACACACAAGATGCTCCGAAAATCACTAGCGGCAAAACGGAAGGCAAATTAGTTCTGCTCAACAAAAGTAATTTTAAAAAGTATCACTGCATAATTTCAAAATGTCATGTGTATGTTACATAAATAATATATTTCTGTTTCCTTCATATATGAAGGGAGTCATCACAGCAGAAGGTTATTTGCACAGAAATTAATGATGGCCACTGTATGTTACTTGAACACTCTCCAATTTCAGTACCCTAACGCCACCGCCCCCACCCCTCACACACATTCCTAGTACACACAAAGCTTTGGTTTACTCCACAAAGGGGAAAAAAAAAGGAAAAGGAAAGTGCTAAATGAGCTTAGAGAGAACATTTTAGAGTCGCTGACAACGGCTACTAGCAACTCATCTGCTTTCATTTTGCAGCAAGGCAGCGCCCTACCTCCTCTCGCGTGGCTGGCATACCTGCACCTCTCCCCCGCGATGCACCGGCTGAAAGATGTGTGGCCGGAGCATGCTGCTTTATAGAGGAGGCACCAAGCCTGCGGAGCCGTCCTTGTGCGTACTTGAGTTACCGACAGCTACGGGAGGCATTGCAACAGATGGCGCTTCCTGGCCTGCCAGCGCGACCGCGCTCTCACCATCTCAGCTTTTTTCTAGGAAGTGGGATGGAGGCATAGGCTGCTTCATGACATTCCTGGCTGCCGGGAAACAAGCTGCTGCATGACTTTAAATCTTGGTGGCAGCAGTTGAAAATTTACTCTTAAAGATTCATTAAGTCTATCTCCACTCTCTCACCCTCTCCATTCTCCAAACAAGCTCTCAAGGGAATTAAACAAGACCTTTACAAAATACATCTATGAAAAATTCAAACAGTATATGTAGGATACACAGTCCAATTGCTTAAATGCATCATCATCTCTCCTTCAGGGTATTCTACTTAAAATTTTGTCAGCAGTACAGTTTCAAAACACCGCAATTCACTACAAGCCAGTAGCATATTATTCAGACAAAACTGCATGCTCCCAGGAGAAAGTTTCCATGTACTAAGTCTCCTTTTCAGAACAAACATTTCTTTGGTGCAAGTTGTCCTTAGTGCCTTCAGATTCATTATTTTGTGTATATTGGAATGTGGGGGAAAATAAGGATGCCCAAAGCATGACTTTTTTGATTTCTTAAATGCCAGAACAGAGACAGACAGATAAAAGGATTGATTATACTGGTTATTTTGAGAGAAAGTATATAAATGATAAAAACCTGAAAGAGAGATTAAGGAGTAGTGAGTATGGCTAGTTGATAGACAATAACAAAAGCTGAAATATTCCACTGTGACAGTGTGGAATTGTTTCCAAAGCAAATGATATTGTTCTACAATCCATTGATGAATAATAAAAAAACCCCAGAGTATAACTAAGTCCATATTCTGGTCCTGTGGACAAATTGCCCTCAGCGGCCCTGATCTTGCATTTGTTCATAACCACTTGGAGTTCATGTGCTTCCATATATAATTGGGACTACATATGTGCATATTGAAGAATCATTTTTAATTAAACACATAGCTGGTCCTTGTTGCAGCCTCAGGGTAAGAGCAGTATTAGTGTATTAAAATAAGTACACAACTTCACCTCAATTGACTCTCGATTAAACATTAAAAAAAGGCTTTAAAAGGACAGGCCAATTTTGGGTACTTCTACACCTCAGTATTCAACCAGTTGTGTAAATATTTGCAGAAGTTTTGGTCCCTTTCTCTCATATTCTGTCTTGGTCTGACAGAACATCTTGTAATGGTGCTATACCCATTACAAGACTGTACAAAACCTGATCACAGATCAGAAGTGAAGTCTAAGGTGCTGATGGTTTGGGGTTATTTCCCAACAATTTGATCTTCCAAATTTTACCAACTTTATTAAGTTCATTTTGTATCTGGAATTTCAGATATAAAGCTGTATCTTCTCATATGCTTTTTTTGGTTTATGCTTTCATCACTCCTAACAATCGAAGATATTTGAATAATAAGGTAAGACCTCTTATCATTAAGTATAAGAATGCATGTCTTATTCTTGTGTAGTCATTCTGAGTAGTGCAAACTTCAGATTTTGTTCCCTCTGTCTTTGGAATACATAACCCTGGCTCTAGTGTGTGATTACAGAGCCGTCGGACTTCACTGATGATGTGAGCACAAGAAGCTGTACAACAGTCACTCTCCAGGCACTGTCTGACCTGCACCTCAGCAATCTCATGCAAGTAAAATGCTTCAGACTTGATCATGGCTGAATACAATACGGAGGAGGTGAGTGGCGTTACCAACCTGCAATGGGATGGGATGGGAAGAGGAGCACAGCAGCACCAAGCTCTTTCCAGGTAGAGGTTTCACGTGAATATACATCCCATGAAAAACGAATGTAGTATTTGTTGAAACCATTCTACCAACAAAGGAAAGCTGGACTGCTGTATCAAGAGGCCTAAGTTAATCAGCTGAAACAAACAGGATTTTCGTTTATGCCAAGAATGCCTCTGGCATCTACTATAAGATCATTGTGAGCATGGCTCACTGTGGCTAAACATCTCCAGGGACAGCATCTTATGACGGGAAAATAAAAACAGCCAGATACTTCTAATTTCAAAACCTCTCTTGGATATTGGTAGTGCAGCCTCAGGTGGGCTGATCTTTGAAGGGAATTAGCTCATACGTAAACAAACCACGCAGGCAAGATGACAGGCTTTTTAGATCAGGTAGTCACAAAATGCTTAAGGGAGTTGAAGCAATTAACATGCTAACTATTATTGCTATTATCCAGTCCCTACCACAATTATATCTCAGTGTAGCTCCTGTTAATATCAGGATAAAAGCAGGTGAATTTTTCAGTTTGAGCACCGTGTATACTAGTTCTTGAAGAGATCTGACATTGCAAGGAAATAAAATATTTATACTAACAGGAAAGGTTGAAAACCACTGGAGAGACTTCCACTTGCTGTGCAATGCTTGAATGTACATATTGTCTTTCCCTGTTTACACTACTCCTCTAAGTCCCACCTCACAGAGAGGTTGGGTCTGCAAAACAGTGCCTACAGATCTCTAGTGTGTTGATTGTAACCAATTCTCCTTCTAACTGCACCACAGATATGTCAGAACTCTCCTTGCATCTCTTAGTAAGAGGCTCTCAAGGAGAGGAAGGACGCATGAAGACTACCCTCACCGACCAGAACAGTGTGCAGCTTTACACCTTCACCTCCACGGGTGCAGTGGGCACTGTAGGGCACAGACAGGGCCTGAGAACAACTCCTGCAAGTAGAAGGAGAGGAGGGAGGAGGAAGGCTGGTAGGAATCAAGACAGGACAGAGACGCTGTTGCCTGGTTAGTGACAGCACCCAGAAGATGCAGCCCCTGTGACAAAGAAACCATGGCTGTTGTGGATCCAGTCTGGATGCTCAGCTAGATTACCAGGTTGTCAAGGTCATGCTACCTTGTTTTCAACTCTGTGGATGAGGTGTACTTGCTCCATTCAGATACAAACCTCTAGACTGCTGCCACAGCACAGGGCTCCTGAAAACATACATAAGCTGCAGTCTGTCTGGAGGCTGCAGCTGGTCTGCAAGCAAAGGGCCCCTTGCTGCGAAGTTTCCCATCATGCATTCATTAAACTAATGCTCTGACATTTGCATTAGCTGCCTCCTGCTTTTTTAATTCCTTTTAAGACTATTTTGATCTATAGGACTAAGAGGCCCTGTCTTGTCAATCAGCCTCCCACCACCTCAGTGTCAGCGTTTCAGTCAACAGTGGCATTCAGTTGTGGTACCACTGCTATGAAAGCACAGCCTTTACCTTCGCAATGTGCCACACCTTTTCCACAAACTACTCCACCAAAAATCTGCATTCAACTCATTTGCTTTCCAAGCAGGCTACCACAGGGGCCATCTCTACTCTCTGACCCAAAAGCAAGATGGTAGAATGCTTCAGCTGTCTGATATATTTATAATACTGATGGATTAATGCCATACTATCTTTCAATATGGTTTTGTATTTTAAAGAGTTGAAAGACTGTTTAGAACCTTGGGTGAGAGCTTTTATATGGATATTTTATCCTTAAGTACAATCATCTCTGCAACGGCTTCCTGAAGTTAGAAGAATAAGCAACATGCAGTGAACCTCTATTTTCAAAGCCAAGATGCCTTTTCCTCTCAAACACAATCTCTTCCAGCATTAAAAAAAAAATTCAGACATAAAAACTTAAAAATTTTTTTTCACTCCCTTATTCACAAAACTGACATGCTGTTCCTGTTCTCAAATTTCAATGCTTTGTTTTGAAAAAACACAAAACTAAATTTTGCTTTTAATTTCTAATTTATGAAATTTAGAGAAAATAGACAATCACTTCCTTAGGAGCCTTCGCAAAAAAATCACTTCTGGATCAAGACAACACCTGAAAACACCTCAGTTTCTTTCTTTGGCAGTTTTAACAACTGAAACTGAAGAAAAGGATTTATGATCAAATATTCAGTGATCTTGTCAACTTTATTACTAGCAAGGAAATTCAATTTATCAGACTTAAAGGAAATTCCCTCATATTGAGAATGTGAAATAACAGCAAACACAGATCAATGTTATATACAAGATGAAATGAGACATGAGGTCCTAGTAATGGGATGAAAGCTTTCCCTATAACAAAATTTACATATTTACACACATACTTACACACTGCCCATATAAAACTGCTTAATGACATATCTTAAATAAAAAATTTCTATTTCATTACTTTAGTAATTGTACCTATAATAATAATATATATATAAACAATGGATAAAGACTTGTCTAAAGATCTCCTCAATTTACTATAGTCACTGAGAAAAAATTATTTAAATCTCATTTTAATTATCCATTTAGACAAAAGAAATATTTTTTTAATCTTCAAGAACCCTCTTGCTGTGACTAATCACACCTTGATTCAGCTGCTTACAAATGATACAAATTATTAGAACACAACACAAACACAAATTATTAGAACCACTCAAAAAATTAACAAAAAGCCTGTAAGACTCTCAGGTACTGATCCAAGATCCTAAATTTAGTAGAACTCAATGAGATCTGGCAGTGCTAAGTACCTGCTTAAAGATTCAAGCCATGAGTCTGAAGTAATTTTTCTCCACGTGTTTATGGCATGACATGGTAAATTAAGCCCTATGAGATCTTCATGGCACTACACGGCATTTTCAAAAATGATCCATTTTCAGTATAAATGTTGCATCCTCTCCAAATTAAAATCTGGATAAATCAAGTGTAGGAAAGTAATCTTGTCACAGAGGACCAGCTCATAAGCCATTCTCAGTCTGATCCAATATCTTCCGAAGTTATCAGAAATGGAGTGGCATGTCGTGCCTGAAGTGTGGCACTCGCCCTTGCGTTTACCTAGTGTTTTCCTTATGCAAGATACTGGATATGTCATCTTTCTTTTCCACCCTTCTCTGTGATAATTTTCTTCTCTGCTGTCTTTTCTTATCTGTGTCTCACCACAGATACAGCCGTACATGGAGCAGCTGGTGTGCGAATGTCACACACGTGTCTGTTCGAGCACAGAAGTTCGTCAACCATCTGTCCCTCTGCCTTCCCTCATAGTCTCTGTCTCTGTACACACGCACATGCCTATATATATGTACATATATATTCACTGCTGACATAGAACTGCTTTTGGATCCAGATGGGGATACAGATACGCTTGCAGATGAACATGGATAAAGTGCTACACACTGACTATAGCACTATCACATGAACCTATGAAAAGTCACGCTACCAGAACGGACTTACGGGTCAAAAGCAAATTTCCAGCAAGTCTAACTGCAATGTAGCCAAACTGAAGGACCAATATTATAAAATACATTAAATTTAAGGAACTGATTTCAATCAGACAACTGTGTGTGTAGAATTATTCTCATGTGGAAATGTTTGCAGCTTTGGGTCACAAACCACTTCAAATTTTTCATGCCACATCCTCTTTTAACACAGTTCACTTTTCTTGAAGTCTGAGACGAATCAAAAAGGCACTTACAACCTATTTTTGTAGGGGTTATTTTTGCAGATTTAAGTCTTCAAAATCTCCCCAGATTCTTTTGGCTGACAAAATGTGAAGTACTCATTTATTTACAACCTTCAACAATAATTGCATTTTTTTTCCAGAAAGCCTAACCTTTTCACTATTTCTGTTTGGGGTTTTTTTTACCATCTGCAGACAGGCATAATCATAATGAAGTATCCATTTCCTTTTCATACACAACTAATATTTCTTAGTTTTAAAAAAGTATTCGTAATTTCTTGGAGGGTGATGCATTATTTGCTAGACTGGATTCATAGAAGTGTGTATGCACACACTCACGTATATATATACACACAGAAATACTGAAAATAAATCAGTGTGTATTTAAAACATAACTATTTCAATAATGAGTCAATACATCCATGTACAAAAAAAATTACATCCATATTTACATGCATGTCTGTATGTCTATATACATATATATTTACATATAGACACATTGATACAAATTTGTTGCAAAAGACATTGCTACAGATTGCTGTACAAAACAGATATATATTTTCAGCAAGATATCTAACCATCAATTGGAAATCTGCATACATATTTTGCATCAAATGGATGCACTATTGAAATGACAGTGGTATTTAAATTTCTTTATTTCCACATATATGTATGTGTGTGCACTTACATACACATAAGCAGAGATTACTGCTGTGCTTAATGTGGATTTGCAATAACCTAGGTATATAATTGACAGAGTTTTACAATTAAATTTACATAGTCACACATTGTAAAGAATTCCATTTCTACCGTAGATGCAGCTATTAAATTTTTTAGACACATTTTTACAGTATGTTACAATGATTTGTTAAGGAGATGCATGGATTTATATTGAATCCCACAGATGTATAGCATGGTAAAATGTTAAAACAAACTGGCAACTCCACATACACACTTGCATTTGCATGCAAAAGGGCTTCCTCTCTTTCATAGCCTATGCCAAGCCCAGTGGAGAGGGCTGACTTCTGTGTATTTTGGCTCTAACCTGCGGTGGGCCTGCATTCCTCTTCCTTGTTTGCACACTACCTGATCTTCCTGACTGGGTCCCTTAAACACTACAAAGTAATCAATATTAACAGTATAGCTAAAAGTTAATATATGAATGATACAGGTCATACAACCCCCTCCTCAATGTTAAAAAGTCTTAAAAAATTGTCCTCCCATTTCTCCACTGTCCTCCATGGCTTCCTTGCAAGATCTCCAGTGTTACTTTCAGAGATCTCTTCAGGTTTAACTTCACTCTGGTTTTATAAAATGCCTATCACAAAAAAAAGGAGTCTCTGAAGTCCAGATCTTCTCCCCCCATTCTCAGGGGGAGGGGAAGGCAGTTTTCCATGTTCATTAAGTTATGTATTTGCATAGGTTTGATTTCAGTGGGAGGTAAAAGTGGAGGAGGAAAATATTAGTTAGAACAGAATTTGACAATGTTTAATGGAAGATTATTTTTGCATATTTTGTGATAAGGAAAATATGTGTTGAATGTACAGATGTTCTGAACAGCAAATAATGATGCTTCAGTTGACCAAACAATTTACAATAATGCCCTCTTGCTAAAGCATACTGATTTTTTTTTTTTTTAATTTAGGTGGAACTCATTTACTGCATGTCACTGTTCTGTATTGTTGTGATGAATGTTAAACTTCTGAAATTAATGAGCAAAGCTAGCAAAGGAAGCAACAATAATTTGGTTGGTTATTTATTTTATAACACAGAAAGGCTGACCAGGGGAAGTTTAGGTTGGATATTAGGAAGAAAGTTTTTACAGAGAGAGTGATCAGACATTGGAATGGGCTGCCCAGGGAAGTGGTGGATTCACCATCCCTGGAGCTTTTTAAGATGAGACTGGATGTGGCACTCAGTGCCATGGTCTAGTAACCACAGCGGTGTTGGATCAAGGGTTGGACTTGATGATCTCGGAGGTCTTTTCCAACCTGGTTGATTCTATGATTATTTTAGCTTTTTCCCTTAGTTTTGCTGGCAACAAAAAGCTTTTTCTTGTCTCTGTATATATCAGTGTTTAAAATCATAGTCTACATTTCAGCCACAGCAAAACAACCATCTTTAAGTCCATTCTTAAATTTTGTGTGTGCACACACGTACATTAAAATGTTAAAAATTTTGAGGGTTTACTCAGAAATAATTTCAATTATTTTTCAAGTAGAAGGTGCAATACAAAAGCTACAATTATCATAACTTGTCCTGCATTTGTAGATTTAAAGTCTTTATCCTTCTGATTTGTTTTATAAATTAAAAATGGAGTTGTCTTCCACAATCTATCCCACGACTAGTATTCATGTACCGTACCCAGCACAAGGATAAAATAAGAGATAACATGTATCTACAGTACAAGTAGGATTTTTTTTTTCTCACTGTGTAGCTTCTCTAGAATTCCTGAATTGTAGCAAATTAAATTAGACAAAATAAACAGGCATGCATACTTGCCTACATCAAACTGCCTATGTCCTATGCATAGTTATAATTAAAGCCCAATTTCAAAAGAACGTGCAGTCAAGATTTCTTCTTTTTTCTTCTGGAACTAGCACAAATCATACCTGGTAGCTCAGATTTTACATTGATTTATATCTTACACCAACCATATGCCAGAGCAAAATATATATTTTAGTGCCTGTTTTCCTTTACTTTTCTCTGGTTGCAGTACAACCTTAATTTCTTGTCACTTTTATATAAAACATATAATACTGCAGACAGCAGTGGGTCATATGGAATAGGTCAAGGGGAGAAAAGACTCTATTCTTACCACCAAAAGTAACACATAAATCCTTCTCACTCATTCTTCAGCTGAGTATTTTGAGAAGCCATTTCATATACTTATAGCTGACATCTACTTGGCTTTAAGTTGGTTTAACGCAAATCCCCACACTATGGTAAATCTTAATGAAGAGTTCTTCAGTGGGAAGCATAGAAAGTGTTCCTTGATTTTCTTGATTTTTACATATTTTGAATGAAAATGATGACACATGAAAAGAGATATTTTAGGAGAGCTATGTTTGAACATTATGACACCATTTCCCATGCTTTATTTTTTGAATCCTGGTGGACTTGATTCAAACTCAGAGATATTTTACCCAATGGCTTTTCATCCAGAATTAAAATTCCACTGAAAGATACATGAATTTAAAAACTTACATTTAAAAACTTGCATTTAAACTGGTGGAAATTAAAGAAATTACATGAAGGATTTTTATGATAGCTGTTTTATAGTATATTTTTATAATGAAAAAAATACAAGCTCACAGATGATGAGAGGAATTTAATAGATAATTGTATTAGTAATTCATTACCTTTGAACTCCAAAGACAGTTTTTCAATAACTTTGTACCTAATAACTTCAAACTGTCCAAAGACAGTTTTTAAGCACAGTCATTTGATGGAAAAAAAAAAAAGGCAAGCTGAAGACTGTGTGTCCACTGGCATGCCTATTAATGAAAGGAAAGTACAGTTTTCTTGCAAGAGTGAGAGGTTTCATATTCTTTCAGTGGCCGTGGCATAGGAGACAACCAGAAGAGACCCCTTGCTACCTAGGGGTCTTGGTCTCAACTTTTATATTAGGAAAGCCAGTTATATCTGTAGTTTGACATAAACCAGGATAATCTTCAAAAGCAACTCGCTGTCCCTCATGAGAAAAAGAGATATCACCAGATGGTACAGCAACCTCCAACTGGGCAAGTGTCAGCTACTGAGACTGGCACTCCACGCTCACACTTGTATGCGAGAAGCGACTTTGTGCACAGTATGTAACCACAGCCCTCCGTGCCAGCTTCTACCAGTAGAGGTGTTCGTTCCTTTTTCAGCATATGCTGGGTCTTTCCTACATGATAAGTCACCATGGCCCCCTCAGGGAAACCCCCAAACCATAGCAGAATCCTCCTGTGGTTTCCAGAAGGTTCATACATTTCATCAGGTAAAGACAAGCATGTCAAGTTCAGCCCCATCCTCATCCCTTAGGAATTTACACTTCTTGGCTTCTGTAACTGAAGATCAAATGTGATTCCTTGTGCAAAAGAAATACGATGCAGACACAGCGGCAGGCAATTGTACAGGGTGGGAAAGATAAAGGATTTGCCATAAATCCGGGGCACAACCCCAGGCAGGGCTAGGCACAAGCGAATACTCCTGTACCTGCTCCATGAGGAATACATGCACGCAGTAAGTGTTCAGACTGTGTTCCCACCTATCCTCCAGCTGCCAGTGATAGCAATCTTCCAGCACAGCCTCCAGCAGAATGTGACTGCTAGGACTATTGCTCCATTTCACTTTGGCAGCTGCTTGTTTCTGACTGGATACACCAAAGTTTTGTACCCGTGACACCCAGTGCTCACACTCACTGCTGCATTGCAGAGGTTTCACTGGCTCCAAGTATCTCCCCTCTCACTGTAGGCTGCCACTTCTGGCGGATTAGGAAGGTTTTCCAGTTCTTCACTGACATAAGAATTGAAGGACAACTAAATTCTGCTAAGCACACAGGCAACTCTATTTGGTTTTGTGGAGAAGAACTAGTGATAGGCTACAGCCCACAAATCTTGTTACATTGCTTTTTGTATTTGTGTGATCCTGTTCAGTATTTTAAGGCCATAATGCTTTAATAGTTGGCTTGAGACAGCTGCAGCCAACTTCCTTTCTTAATTACTATGCTGGGGTTATCCCAAGACATTTTTCAGCTGTAAGCTGTGTCATAGCATGAAAACATTTGAAAACTGCTGATTTAATAAAACTACACACTGCTGGCCAAAAAAGCAAGAACCTAATTTGAAATGATGTTAATTAGCTGTACGGCGTGGTGTCTGAAGTATCACACTAAGACTTTGAAAAAGGCAAGTTTTACAGTTACTTCTATCGCTTTTCAAACAATAATCAAAAGCATAATAAAAAACCTGCAAATTTTCACTTTATGATCAATGTCAATCAAAATAATCACTTAAATGGTGCATTCGGTAACATTCAACTCTTTCTTAATGAAAACTATAGAATCACAGCACCAACATTTTACAAAGAAGATGGGGTGGGTGTTTGCTTTAGAGAGAAGAGGTCTTTTTCATTGAAAATTTTTCATTGAAAATCTTTTTCATTTAAAGTGCCTAACCCAGCTGCTGCTATGCACCTAGAACTGCACAGCAAAAGCAAGAGGAGAACCAGCAGCATTTCATCTCCTGGCCTGGGTGTCCTCCTGGCTGATTATCAGAAAGCAACACGGAGAAAAGCTCCTCAGGAGCTTCTGCTGGTGCAGACCTGCTGCTCAACAGGATGGGCCAGAGGCTCAGCCTGTGAGACTGCCACCATGGTTGCTGCTCATTTCCTGTGTGCTCTGGGTATACTGCAAATCATGTACTTACATATTTGAGGATTTATATGCCTTGCCCCTCACTGCACTAGAGATTACCTCCCTAATATTACTGGCACTAGCAGCTGTTACCAGCGATGCAACTTTAGCATCAGCCTCTTGGTTGCTGGGTATATGCAGCAGGGAGAGTGCTTCCATTTTCTCTCCAAATTCAAACTCCCATTGCAGCAGCTGAGCCAGAATTTGTTAAACCAGTCACCAGGTTGGAAAAGTATTTTTAGTGTTTAATATTTGTAGTAACTTTGTGGAAGTACAGCTACAATATCATGGTTTTCCTCCACTGTGTGTAGATACAGGGATTGTCCTCTGATACAGGCAGTCATGTCAGGCCTGATGATCTTCTGATACAAGCTGATTTCACACTCCTTTGGCATAGTAAAATTACCTTAATATGGGATTAAATGACAGTAATTTACAGCCATGTTGCCCTGCTGATGGACTATGAATTTACTATACATGAAAATCACACCCATTTTTAAATTTAATTCTTTGCTCTGGAACTTGGACAGTAAGTACAGATTAGTTATAAAACCACAGATTCTCTATAAATACAAAACTACTATTTGTCCTGGTTTGCAGCACCTAATCTAAGGAATACAAAACTTGGCATTATGCCTCATCAAGGCCTACTCTCTAAACTTAGCAGGAAGCAAGTGCATGTGAAGTTTTTCAACTGCCTAAGTCTCAAACATGGTATTCACATCACATACCACTTTTTCTGGTATGATGAATTTCACTTGTATGATACATCTTTAGACCTGTCTCTGAAAAAGAAGATGAAACCCCATTCTAAAGTCAGGTAAGTATACACATGTGGTCCTTCCTACTGGAACATCTGTAATCACACACTGGTCTAAATTGTGGGGGGCGGAAATGTGAAATGTGAAACAGCACGACAAAAAGCACAATCCCACCTTATTCCAACAGCAGCAGACACCAAAATTTGCTAATAGATATGCCTGCTAACAGCTAACTAATCTCATTTACCCTACCTTTTTCTTCTGCAAGTATTTTCTTCAGGATAAATCCCATGCTAAAGCTGGCCTCCACAAGATGCCACAGCTGCACTTCTGCCCCATCCACAGGTGGAAACACTGCTGAAAGAAGAAGTTAGAAAATCTTAAATCCACATTCAGATTTTTTGTGGACGTCTGTGTCAAAGGAATGGTTCTGGCCTCAGTGTGCTCCATCCTCATTTATCTTTTAGGTTAACTGCATCTCACTGGCAATGTGACAAGACCATCCCATTGCCTCTAGAGCATCATAAAATGAAGGTTTTGTAAGCACAATCTAGAAATGGCTGTGCACAAATGTGCACACATGCATGCACACACAAACTGCTCTCTAAAGGGACCCCACACCATAAGCATGACACAGCTGGCTCAGAAAGCAGAAAAGAAGCCGTGGGGGTGAGTTGAAAGCAAAGTTAGAGACACAGCCATTGAGACACTAATCTTCCACCTCAGAAGGTGGCACACGCACTTGTTAGACCCAGCAGGACCAGGCAGCCGCTGGAGCCACAGCCAGAGCCAGGTATCTTGGCAAATTAAAAACACATTGAATCTCACTCCAGCCCTAAGAGCAGCTTTTCTCAAATTCTCACAATAAAATCTTCACCAAAATTTGCTTGGGAACTTTAAGATGAAGCAGAACAGTTTTCTCATAAGCATAATGTACTTCGCAAATGAGGAAGAAAACCATCCTTTGAGGTGTTGCAGGTTTACACATGCCTATCACTCCCAGGTTCATAGTTCATACAATGGCAAAGAGTATCAGAATCAGACCCACCATCCTTAGAGTAATTCCTATTTTCTCTTTTTTCTTCTCTCAGTTAACATGTTAAAAATTGGCATGGCACAGTCCATCACACCCCTCTTTCTACTTTATACGAGGCCTTTTTACACTGAAGTGGAAACAAACTCTGGAACAAGTGAAAATCCAGAAAATACACAACTTGGACCGGTGTTCAATTCTGTATCACAATACTGAGTAGTTACCAGATGGTATTAAAAGTCAGACTGATTACATGAACCGATGTCACAAACTTATTAATAAAAATAATTAACAAATGTTAAACAAAAGATACTGAATTCAATTCAGAATATCAATTCACATTAAGACTTTTGGAAAAAAAAAAGAAAATGCAATGAACTCACCAGAGACAGGAAGCTGAAAGTGGCTGTTGAAAATAAACGTTACGGAAGTCAATTATTCTAGATGAGACAGGGGAAGAAAAAAAGAAGAGTGGCGTTCTGTGTTCTTGGCTTTTTCAGATGGACTATTTTTTAGCAGATTAGAACAATTATATTCTTGAAAGGACAAAAAAACCCAAAACCTCAAGAGGTAACCAGAGACCACTGCACATTCAGGCTAAATTAGTCCTGGCAACTGGGTCTAGTTCATCTGGAGGCAGCACTGACAGCAGACCCAGATGCAGTGTGACGAGAAAGAGTGGAGAGGTTTAGCGTAAGTCAGCTTCCTGGTGAGAGCTTCTCAGCTCTGCCTGTGTGGGTTTGTTGTGGGTTGGTATATGAGTGTATATATCTTTCTCTCTGTGGTGACTATGGGAGCAGATGTAAAAACCTTGACTGTGGGGGAGGGGGGCAAAACCTCCAGCCTGCAGAAAGCTTTCTCTTTGCACTCTGCTGCTCCTACAGCTGCCTCCTCTCTGCTACAGGGGCTAATGGCATAGGGCAGCCCAGCAGCTCCAATGTGAGTAGAAACGGAGCAGACTGACAACTGCCTGGTAGCGCTACATGCAATTCACACTCCAGTAGCATGAACGAGACCTGGGATACTTTTCTGCAAGCTGGAATATGGTCCTGCCTTTAAAAGGAGAGTACACATATTTAGTTGACTTTGTGCAAAACCCAAGGCAGGCACTTTTGGGCTGATTCAACATTGGCTTTGTTGTAATTCAGTGAGGATCCCTCTGAAGCATTGGTTAGGATTGATTAGTGGTATCATTTTTTTAGTGAGTATGTTCTCTCTTCTACCAGCATAAAGAGGCTGAGCAGGTGGAGGGACTACAGTCATTGAGACTCCCACCTTTCCCAGCACAGACAAATTGAGCTGGCCAGATTCTCATCATTTGCAGATTTCCTACCACAACACTGAAAGCAAAGCTGTGATGATAGTTTCAGGATTTCAGGTGTCTATGGTCTACACTCCAGGGGCTGTCAGCACAGGATGTTGTCCATTTTATGTGATTAGGCAATCAGACTGCAGGGATGGCATTCCTGTCCCATATTCCTTAAGCAGCCCAAGCACACCAGCACAGTAGAAGAGCTGCCTCAGAGCTGAACACGAGGGGCCCGGATGACCAGCGCAGTGGACTCTCTGGTCCTCAGGCAGAGCAGTGGGTTCCCATAAGCTTTGAAACCCAGAGGCACAGAAATGGAATCCAAGTACTTTTCAGCAAATATTTTGGGTCAGTAAAGCCACTTCAGACCATCTCTAGCCATGAAATAGTAGGAACAGGCTGCCCGATCCATATTGAAAGCTATGAATTTTATGTTCCTTGTAGGAGGGGAACTCTCTGAAGATAGCTAGAATTTGTCCACTTTAACAATGTGACAGCTCAGTGCATTCCAAGATAAATCTTGCTTCCAAGAAAGATTAAAAAACAACAGAATAATTTACAAGATACAGCAAAAAGGAAACAAAAAAGAAAATTTATGTGTAGATGAAAGGTAGTTGTGCCAAAAATATAAATAGCTGCTGAAAGAACACAACCTATGTAAACGTGCTGTAAACCCCTGCCGATACAAAGCTCGCAGAACAGCGCTGCACAGTTAGGATGGGGAATCAATTTGTTTCTTTCCCTATGAAATGGATTCAGTTAATTTCCAACAGGGATGAAGGTAAGGAAGGATGGCTCAGAGAAGGCATTTTTGGAATTCTATTTTATTAAAATCTTCAATCTTCCTTTTTGTTTGAGACAAAATTTTGGATAAGGGGCTTCAGTGCACTGTCAGCTTGCATGAAAACTTGTGTTACTTAATTTTCACATTAAATATCTATTCATCTGTTTTTAACTGAGTTTGGGTTTTCCAATACCAGCGTATGCAATCAGGCAGTAAGTTTCCAATGCAGTTGTGATAAAGAAAATCAGACACCCAAACACTTTGAAATGTTTCCATCAGAAACATTCAGAACTGTCAGAAGCGGAGAAATAAATACTATTCACAAATTATACTGATATAAATGTCTTTGGTGATCATCACCAATTATAGGTCTGCCACAGAGGGCAGATACTTAAAAATGCAACTACTCCTTTCTGTTTCGTGCTGAGACTAATCCAGATGTGAGGCCATCTGGCTAAGTAATTTGCATTTCTGGAAAAAGAGTGCATCCATCTGTAAAATACTCCGTAAACAACTTTTGAACAGAGTGAACCCAGCAAATAAACAAGACTGGAGTATAAGAAATGTGATCTAACATGTCTTGATTTCCACCCGTTTCCCTCCATTGTGCTTCCTGGAAGATCTTGACTGAATAACTTCCCAAAAAGAGTTAAATTTGATTAATTTGAGACCTTTCTTAGGGATACACATGCTTCACACATTTGCACCATGACTTCACTTCCAAGTGACCTGAAACTCCAACAAAAGACCCTCAGCTCCATGCTCTCTGCACAACGTGTAAGCAATGCCAAAGGCAGGTGTAATCTTGCACCCTGACCTGTTTCACTTGATCCTTAGTTGGTTGTAGGGCTTTTTTTTTTTCGTGTGTGTGTCTTTCTTATTGCAATTTTTCTGCTCCCTTTCACCTCTTCATGCTGTGCAATGAAGGGGAACATCTGGCTGTGAGAAAATAGTTAATACATTAAAAAATACATCACTTCTGCTTTTTTTAAAACTCATTATGAGTCATTATCTGGGATATTCAGAAACAAACACTTTGTTGTGGAAAATAATTACAGGGCAGGGTGGAGGATTGCAATTTATTTTTGCATTGAAAAGTAAGCTGAGAGCAAAAAAAATAGAGTCTTAAACTGCAAGTAACTAAGGGTTTGTAACAAATTATCTAAAATGACATGACCCAGGGTTTTGATGCGGTTCAGTTTACAATGAAAGGTCACATTTGTTCTTCATCCACTGATTTCTGTCCCTCTTGGAGAAACCAGCAAGTGGCTGATGGTAGGAGTGTGTTTGAGATTAAGGAAGGAAGCTGCTCCTGCCCCCCCTGCCTGATTTCCTTTTTGTTCTCAGATTCACTCAGCTCTGATTTTGGTCTGACTCAAACAGTATGGCATGTGCAATGCTCAGGAAGTAAACCATGACATTCTTGATATTCACTGCATTTAGCCCTACAAGCCTTTCTCCTGTCCTAGAGGATCATTATATTATAGAAAATAAAGCTAATAGTTGCTTATATCTAGCCACTGCACCAGAGCTATAAACAACATACAAGAAGAAGTGTGCTTATTTTGTTTAAAAAAGAGCTTAATTCTTTTTTTTTGGTATCCTTTTTAAAGAGAGGCAAGAAAAATATATGTGGTCAAGATGCCAGCTGTGCATTGGGAAAACTGGGATGCGGCTATTTGCTTTCCCTCAAGTTTCTGGACAGTACAGGGGAAATCAGGTAGGTTGCCCGGACTCATTTCAACCTGGAGGTGAAAGTACTCCCTTCCCAGGAACAAATACCTCAGCAAAAGGGAGGCTTTCTCACAGTATGGCAGAGAGCATTGCTAAGAGAGTCTTTAAAGCAGACCAGGCGCAGCAACTTCTGCAGCATTACTCAATGTGAGAGCACTAAATCTGAAAGGGGAAATGAAAACACAGTTTCATAAGAACTTCCTACATGGATTCCGGTGGAACTCTCACGCTATTTACTATGCCTTGATGAATTTAGGCTCTGGTTCCTCAGCAAGCCAACGTTGTGTGTTAGACACCCTTGGGTTTGGTATTGCAGTGGCACAAACTGAAGCATGTGGTGATAAAAGAGAATCCAAAATCTAGCATGAGACAGGTTTCTGACACATTGTGTGGGTAGGACTAGAAGCCTTCAGAGGGTGAGTCAAAGCCCTCCAGCATACTGAGGCTGGAGCATGCCTGACAGAGAAGCCTAAATGAGGGAACCTGCCTGAAATGCCACCCCCTCCCTATGGACCCTCCTGCCTCCCTCCTGGAAGTTCAACCTTCAACTCAGTCCAGGTGGAGCCCCGTCCCATGCCACTGCCTCTTCCCCTTCAGTGACAGGCTTGCCCTATGCTTCAGGTGGCCACAGAGCAGCCCTCCAGCTACCCCTGCTCTGGGGGATTTGGCCCGTGGCCACCCAGTTTCTGAGTGTAGTGCTGAGATGGATCCAAGGTACTGAGCAATTCAGAACTGGGCATGCCTGAGCAGCACAGACCTCTGAGGCCCAAAACAGATAACCTTGAGTTGTGCAACTGATGATCAAACTTGGGTTTACTGTCAGCATTTGCATGCAGGTATCTACATTCATCCAGTCTCTTTTCAAGACTGATGCAGCTCCATACATTAAACCCATACACTTGTGCAGGTAAGGAAGCCAGAGATTTCCCCATTTTCTGAGATGAGAGCTTTCTGCTATCTTAACTACAGAACTACTCTTTATGACTTTTACGTGTTTTCTCACTGTGTACGGATTAATAATTAGCTATTTCTCTGGGATATTTCTGTTGAGATCATATTGTCAGCAACATGTGCTGTGACAAAACTAATGTTTACACACCTTTTTTTTCTTGCAATCTGATACACAGAAGCCAGTGTCCTAACTTCCTAGCACAATTCCTCCTGTGACGCCAGCACAAAACTGGTGGTCAGCACAATGTACAGGAAGTGCTTTCCTCCAGAGCAACATGAAAACCTACATCCTCTTTCTTGAAAGTGAAGCATGCTTAGGAACTGTGCTGAGGGTTACTTAACTCCCCCATCTCTCATTCTGGGACAGCCTGTGAAAGCAGTCCCATCACAGAATAACAAAATGTTAAGGGGTTGGAATGGACCTTAAAGATCATATAGTTCAAAGCCCCCTGCCGTGGGCAGAGACACCTCCCACTAGAGCAGGTTCCTCAAGGCCCTATTATCCAGCCTGGCTTTGAACACTGCCAGGGTTGGGACATCCACAACCTCCCTGGACAATCTGTTCCAGTGTCTAAGAACAAATTCAATCTTCTTCCCTCAAATCAGATACTATCCCTAAATATCCATCCACCCTACTGAGGGAAGAAGATTCTTTCCGTGGTTGTCCACTTGTTATTTTTTTTTGCTGGAGCTCTTGGGAGACATTTGCCCCCCCCGGGCAGCCCCGCGGCTGAGGGCAGCCCTCTCCAGCCGGCAAACGCTTCCACAGGCAGGACGTGCAAGCCCACATCTGTTTCTCAGAACCGTCTGACTTGTGCAGTTTTCTCTCTCCCGAGGGACATTTACACTTCCTTCCCCCATCTGGATTTAATGTAAAAATAATCCCAGTGGCTTTGCCGAAGCCGTGGAGGAGGTTCCAATAGTTTCCTCTGTGAAGTCACACCCAAGTAGAGGGTGCCCCGGCTTCAGGGCCAGCCGAAGGCCCAGAGCCAGCGCGGCTGCCCGGGGCAGTAAAAGCTGGCGCAGGCGGGCAGCGCTGGGAAACGCGGGTTCCTCCTTTGGCTCCGCCCGGGAGGCGTCCAGCTGCGCTGTGTCGCAGCAGGGAAGTGCCGGGGGACGCCGCTTTCCTCAGCAGCCCCGCTGCCTCCGCCCCGGGGCTCCCCCTTCCCTGCGCCCGTGCCCCAGTCAGCGGCGGCTCCGGCAGCTCGGCCCCGGGCCCGCGGAACGCCGGGCCCACGGAACGCCGGGCACACGGAGCCTCCCGGCACCCACGGCGGAGCGGGGCCCGTGCTCCCCGCTCCCGTCTCCCCAGCGGCTGCTCCTCCCCCAGCCCCGCTCCCGCAGCCTTGCCCTGCCCGTCGTTGCTGCTGTGTGCGCTTTAGCCTTGTCAGGAAAGGAAACGCCGGCACAAACCGGGCCTCCTGCCCCAGCTGTCAGAAGCCGTTGGGGTTCCTCTTGGTAAACTCAGCAATCTGAAGGCAGCAGCTGGTTTTGTTTTGAATGTACTTTTCCCACTTGCTCCTGTTTCAAAGAAGGAGATAGGGATAGTTAAACTCTGCAGCCTAAGGCTCTCTGCTGCACCAGCCAGTTTCTCCTTTCTAGTCCGTGAATATGGAGATGTTGCCCCAGAACAAGGCTCAGAACAGGAGCTTGACATAGCTGCCCTGAACTGCTCCCAAAGCATTCTTTTGTGAAAGCCTCCCTGCCAGCCAGGGTGCATCATCCCTACGGGGATGTTTTGCTCTCCCTACTGCATATCAAGATAGCTACTTTACATAGTTGTCTTGATAAGTGCCAAAAGCTGAAGCTCCCAGTCACCCGTGACTTGTCTATATGGCACTGCAAGACAGTGAAAGGAGATAATCTGGAAAGGCAAGAAGGATAAATAGGTAAGGAAGACTACTTCTGCCCTGATGTTGAGGTAGGAATCCAAGGCAATGCCTTAAGAGTTAGCTGACGGTGGAGCAAGCACTACCATGCAGAACTCCCACAGGCCAACTTGACAGGACTACCATTCCTCCATTTACAGACCAAACTGATTAAATCTGTGGCACAAGCAGAGGACTTCCACTGCTTGCTCTGCTGGCCATGTGTATGACTAGCCACGGATGTGTACACAGGAGGAGAGTCCGTTCTCAAGATACACAAAAATAATACTGATCCATACAGTTGCTTAGCAAGCTTGTAGAAAGAACATTTGTCATCGCAGCACTGCCACACTCAAATGTTCTACTGCCCAAAGAAAGTTGTAGATATCAGATCCTGATCACACAGAGGAAATGCATCAGCGTTTAATATTTTGCTATTCTTTTAGCATTCCCCAAGTCATGCAAGATTTCCCTGGGCCATGTTCCCTACTCACAAGGACTACACAAATCTAGTTTCAGACCCAACACCATGACAGAAGACACAAAACAGCTTTGGACAACAGGGAGGAAAGAAAGCAAGATGGTGGCTTTTATCCTGTGGTCCCCCTCAGTCCTTTCTGTTCCCACAGCTTGAGTTAAAGGTCAGAGAGCATGACAGCACAAGGGTCTCAGGCCTCTAGTGGCACTGGGGATACATGAATGTCTTTTTCAACCCTTGAAGTGGTAGGGATTGCCATAATGTCCATTGTGGATTGGATGCCAAAGCCCCATTTGTTCATCAAAAGCTACCAAAACTGCAAGTCTTCCCCACCGCACCCCTAAAGTCTGCAACATAGTTTTTTTTCCTCAGTCAAGACAAAGATCTGTGTAGTATTCTTAAAATGTAAGTGTTACATAAATAAAGCTAAAAGAGGACCCCAAACCTGAACACGGTACAAAACAAGAATGTTGAGCCCTCTCTACTACATTTAATTCAGCAAGACCTCTGAATGGTGTGTGCCAGTGACAGCCTGCTCTGAGAGGCTGGTTTGGATATACCACCACTGCTCTACTGGAGCTGAGGGAAATGGGCTGTCCCAGCAGTAGTGCCCCATCTATGCACGGTACCCTACTTTGTGATCCTGCGGCCCCTCAGGGTCTCTGGACACCTCTGCACTGCCCACTCACCACTTGACACCTTTCCCTGTCAGGTTTTGCAGATCCCTTCTAGTGTTTGCCATCCTCTCAATTCACTGCCATGTCCTTACTTGGTGCCACCATCCATCCTCCAGCATAATGTCCCTCATGCTATAATGCCTTTCTTCTTCATCTCAGCAGTCTCTTGATGTTGGCCTGGATCCAGTAGCCAGCCTTCTCCACAGCTCTTTCAGGGCCTGTGCCTGCACCTGGCAATGTGGTCACTCAGACATGGCCCATCTACATGCCTCCATAGATCTTCCCCACAAGATTCTTACAGCTTACAAGGCATCTCTGTACTCTGTAGGCTCCCTCAACATCTCCCTGATGAATTTTCAGCTGAGATGTGGGGGGGAGAAGGCTGCAGAACTGATTCAGCATCCCAAAGGTTCTCCAGCAGTCAGGGACACAGGGCAGACTGGCCCAGAGAGTGGATCCTCTGAAGGTCCTAACTGTTATTTAGGACAAACACAGGCCCCGTTCATAAGAAGGGTTCTCTGAGCTTATCCTCAGAAGACAAATGCCTCCCAGCTCCATGCCATGTAGAAGCCACTCACGCTGTAGGAAAAAGGAAACTTTTAATGATGCCAACTACTGAGAAGCCACTGCTAGCCCAGCCAGGCCCCCATGATGCAGAACGTCAACCAATATCAAGAAGATCCACCCCCATGAGGGTTTTCAAGATGACTGTGCCACCAACAACATCCACAGCGGCGCAGGACTTCACCTGACAGCACAATGCCTTTATATCCATCTCCAAACTGATATATCCATCTCCAGACTGATCTGTCCAAGCAATCAGACAACCAACCTACAAAAACCAACACAGGGCAGCTAACGGAGAAACCCCAGTATTATCATCTTCAAACCTGAGTGCAAAAATAAACTTGACTTGCCCATCTTTAGCACAGAGCAGCAAGTATATCTTAAAAACAAGCTACCCCACCCACCTGTAAAGAAGAAAGGTCACCAAAATAATACTCTGAATACAGGATTCTTCCCCTGAGAAAGAAATTAACAGCTCGTGATATGTAATAACATCCTTTAGTGCCTGTCATACAGAGAAACAACAGCTCTGGTAAGGGCACAGTAAAAACTGCTGCCACCATCACTCTGTGTCGTTGGAAAGGGCACCACCTATTGTCGAGCTACCTGATATGTTCCACCAGCAGACACAATATTTAATTATGCTTTAATAATCTGGGCTGAAAATTTCTGTTTGCCTCCAGCAATATTTTTATATTACCACACTTCAATTGTCAGTCTTAAAGTTCAAATTATTTCCCTAAGTAAGGACAGAGAAAAATATTCCATTTCTTATATTTAAATAGGGAGAAAGACTCTCAGAAATCCCCAGAGTGCTGTTGAGGAGCTGGAAGCAGAGAGGAGCTCAGGGCTATTCCAGGACTCAGAGGAAATAAGGGCATGAACTGAGACAGAGGCTAGTGAATCAGGATGGACTGTTTTAGCAAGGGTAGGAGTTAAGCTGGGTCTCCACATTGAACTGCAGTCCTGTCTCCAGAAAGAAGGCAAGTCCACCAGCAGTATCTCCACTTTAAAACATCACAACTTGAGAGACTAATCCCCAAGCTGGTCCTTGAATCACACTGCCAGAAGGAAGTCCTGTAAGGAAGGAGCATACAACCAATAAGGCATTCACCAATGTTGTGGTCTAGTAACTGTGGCTCGGGATCAGCCATGTCAGATCTAAAACAAGATCTGCCAAGCTTTCTGTGTTCCCCAAACCTGCTTTCCCTGCTCTCTTGAACAGCTTGTGTGTTAGGGCTTTGCTGTGGAAATGCACAAGGCTGACTTGTTTCTGCAGCAATCCAAGCTACAAGGCAATTAAGTCATAGGAACAATTCTGCAGGGGTCAATTTGGGTCAAAGCCAGTTGTCCTTAAACTGAGCTAATAAAATAGGCTGCACTCTAGCCAGCACTTTGGTCTCAGGTGTCTTTCTGCACTTCCAGGACAACACAAAGGAATATCTGCATCTGACCAGAATAGAGCAGGCTTGGGAAAAGCCAGACAGGCTTACTTAGCTCCGAATCCACAACAGTACAGAGTTGTGCTTCCTCAGGATCCAGCCTGTCACTGGCCCTGACCTAAAGGGTCTTGCTAAATCAGGTCTATCCAGAACACTTCCCTCCCCCAAATTCCCATGATTCCAGTGGTCAGACTGGCCTCTCTAAAGTACACCACTGCTCCACTCTCCCATAAGTAAGCTAGGCTGGAATAGCATATTTTCAGCTACTTCAGGCCAAAAAAAAAAAATCTGACACCATGATCCTCATTTTCAGTAATGTGAGCATTCAGCTCCCACTTGCAACACTGAAATTCAGGCCACAACTCTGTTCCTTTTTATGCCTGCAGATGGTTGCTTCATCTCCCTACAGATGGTATCCTGAAGCCAAGGCAAGTGGCTTTCATGAAGAACTCCAAGGCTACTATTTGACAAAATCTGATACAATCTGAAGCCTGGTTTTCCAAGGAAAGACAGAACGCTATAATTGTGGCAAAAAATCTTTATTAAACTAGATTTTGTAAATTCCTTTTCACATTAGAAATTCCAAATGCAGATTACAAAATTATTTCAGTAAAAAATGAAAGTTAAAGTTAACAGCAAAATTACAACTTTATACAAATAAAAAAATCATTTTTTATTTTAATTTAAAAATAGAAATTTATATCTTCCAATATACTTACTGGTCCTAACAGCTTTTACAAGTGGTAGCTGCAGTACTAGGTCTTTTCACATGCATATTCACATATAGTCATTTAATCCTCTGCACAATTTATTTAGCTGAAATAGCATGAACAGTTGGGTTTTGGTTGGGTTTGGGGGGGAGGTACCACATGATATTAAAAGCAAAAGCCAAAATATCTTGAAATATTTTTTAAAATAACATTTTTGCCCTACTACTTTCACAATCAACTGAAATGTTTTTCAGCGGTCACATTACTTCAGACAACTTTTTGCATTGCACCTCTGGGTCTTTTTTTTTTTTTACTGTAAGATCACCCATCAATGTTAGCACAAGCATTAATTTTGTACAATAAAAACAGGATAATTTTCCTAAATTAAAATGTGGGATAACTATTAAAATGTTTTGTAAAAAAGACACCAAAAGTCATATATTAAAGTCATCACAATCACATGCTGCTGAAGAACAGAATAAAAAGTGGTACACAAAATAGGTATTTTAACAGTCACACATTATTTTAGAGTGCTGGTGGCAATACTGCTGTTTTAATTAAAAGTGTAAGATGATACAGAATTTACATGATACTTCAGGATTCTCACTGATGTAACTGTAAAAGACATCAGAAAGGCTGGAACTTCTAAAATGTAACCTACTTTAAAATACCATTTGGAAACAATTATATTTCATAGAATTTGTCACAGAATACATTATAAAACCAGTCAGAGAATACAAGATCTCCAGTGTTGTGTTTCTGGAATACTGGCAAGTAGCTGAAGGCATGAAGATTCTTACTGATAAAACTCTACTTACTTAGATCCTTACTGATAAAAATCTACTTACTAACTCACTGTGCACTAAACTCCTTCTCCATTCTGCATCAAGCTCAGCACAGCTTTTAAGCACATGCTTGAGATCCTAAAAAAGAAAAAGCTTGAGCTCATCATATTTTCTCTGAGTTGGAACTGCAGTGCCTCATCTTGAATTGCTGAAGCTGACAGAGGCTCTGTCACTATTTTCAATAGAGGCAAGATTGGTTCTACCCATGTTACAATTTTAAACCATCATCTTCCATCAGAGTTCAGCTGGTAGTCAAACAACTTATACTAGGTGAATGATCAGCCTATAACCAGACAGGGTTTAGTAAGTAGAGCACTCTAGCGAACCTCAACCTGTACCCAAAAGGACAATTAAAAGAGGAAGAGAGAAAACTACCCCAAACTGCTCTTAAGCTGTGAATTTCTCTGTTGACTTTTGACAGACTGAAAAAAAATTCTCCAAGCAATGGGTGGAGCAATGGAGGTTTTGCCCGGAACATTTTAAACATATTTATCCAAATAGGACTATGGAAGGACACTGAAGCTCAGCGGGGACAGCTGCTTTTCTGAAAAGTCCTGGCCCATTTCCAGAGACTGTTTATGCACTTTTAATTCTTCAACCTCATTTGTCCCCTTGATCTTGCACTCTTAGCTTGCAGTGGCGATTTTGAAAGAGGCTCAGGAAGTGGCGACTTCAAAAATAGTCCCGAGCACATTGGTCAGAGCATTTTCTGGGGAAGTGAGAGTCAAGTGCCACCATTATCATCCACTTGTGAAGCCAGAAGGCAAAAAGCTGAGTGTTTCTTATCTCCAGGGTAAAGTTGTCAACTAGATTATGATGAACAGATGGACAAGACAACAACTCTTTCTGTTCATCTTTCAAAATAAAATCTAAGCTGTCTTTGTTCATGTCGGGAATGGTATGAATATGCTTGAATGAATCAGGCTCCCTCCCCAAAAAACCAGAAGTGTTGGTACTTTCCTGTTTACAAGCACATCACTGTAGGGCTTGGGCATCCAGAAGCTCAACACGCAACAGCCACTCAGGTCAATCAACAGGGTTGGTACTTCAAAGAGCTGTCCCAGAGAGCTGTACCTTAATTTGTTATAAACAGTAGCACTAAGGAAAACCTGTTCAGGAGCACAAGGGACAGCTCTTGGTGAAAAATAAAAATCCTAGCTCTGCTAGGACAAGACAGCTGATAGTCTGAACTGTTGTCTTGAGGCCAACTGCCTAAACGGCACCTCAGTCCATTTTAGGCACTGTCACAGAGGATGAAGCGTGGGCTTCACCACACAGGACATCGTGCAGTGGCAGCACTCTGCTAGTGCTGTTTGGGGGACACAGGTCTTTTGAATTTCACCACTGGTGACCAGAGCAGGCCAGAGAGAAAGAAACAGAGAAAGGACACAATTCAGATGAACTAAGTACCCACAAAAAATATAAAACTTATTATGGCAGTCTATTATTTTAGAAAGAGTCCCTTTGATTAAGTATTATTCAAGCTACTCTTCCACTTGAAATCACCATGAAAACATTATTATATCTGTTGAAGCATGACAAACTCATTTTTAAGTCTACTGTGCATTACACTCACTGTGTATGTATCGCAGTAAACATGGGTATTCAGGAAACACCATGTCTTTCAGCTTGTCAGCAACTTATACAGACACATTTTCAAGTGAAATCTATTTCCGTGGACAGTTTTTCTCACAGAAGTTCCTTGCTTATTAGTACCCATGCACACAAATGGCAGAACTTGCACACACATATGGATTCATACACAAACTCTTATGTGCATGTAGGTCCTGCAAAAGTGGTTAAAAACTTTAAAAACACTCCCATTAATCTTTAACCTATTAATATTATTCCTAATACAAAACTCAGACCTGTTCTGAAAAAGCCTTAAAACAAAATTAATATTTTAAGAATATGAATATTTCAAGAGGCAAAGATGTAAATAAAAGTAGTAATGCATTCTAGAAGATATTTCTATTTTAAAAAGTGTTCTGATTGTCTACTGGAAACATTTGCCAAAGTACAGATGTTTATATTTCATCGTGGAGAGGTTTTGTTTGCAGTTTTTCTATGTTGTTTTGGATTTTTTTTTTACATAGGTATTTCTAGATGCTTATGCCACACCACCAAAACCAGAACTTTTGTACTCTCAGACTTTCCAGTTAGGCAATTACCAGTGCAGTATAAGCATTCACTTTGATGTAAAAAATACATTTAAAATGTTTCACAATCATATTTTCTACAAGGAAACCAAACTTAATACACAGAGAATGAAGACATCACTGTTAGACACAGTGAAAGAGTACTCAATGTGGTTCACTTAAAAAGCCATAAAATAAGAAACACTTTTAATCCAGTAGATGGTAAGGGCAAAAATGTAAGGGCATTTCCTGCAAAATTACAGTATTAGCCATGTGTAAGAAGAGACTGAACTACAGCATTGTGTGTTTCCCTTTAACAAACCACACTAAGTCTGCAAAATTACCAAACATGGAGCTGGCCTTAATGCACAGGCCATTATATGCAACTTCCAGACTTGAGAGAAGTTTAGAATGGAATAAAGACAATAGAACTGGTCAACCCATCACAACATAACCACTAAAGCAGACTTTTGAAGAAACCTGGAAATATTTAGCACTCAGCTGTAACTGTATTTGAAATATCAGTAGTTGCCCAGTTTCACTCTCTCCTTTTGTTCTTCTGAAGGGTTGAGCACAAAGTTCTGAATCACAAAATAACTGTACAAGGTACTATGTTTTAAAAGCACAGAAGTCACGGCAATCAAAATGTGTGAGGGTCAAAAGAAATAGATTAGGTATGCTGAGAAGACAGTTATATTTAAAAATCATACCTTAACTTCCCTTTAAGACATCACGTATTTCTCAGCAAAATTCTTGATCTATATTTCTGAGACTTCAAATCCCTTAAGTATCTTCTTTTTTTGCAGGTTCAAAAAAGGATCCATTTCACACAAAAATTTTATTGGAAACATTATGACAAAACCACTTACTGTAAATTGAAGTAATTTCTAATAAAATATCATCCTTTAAAACAGATTACAAAATACTAGTAGAGTTGTTCAAAACATCGGTCTTTTTTCTGTAATCTGGATGTAATCACACACCTCAGTTTCTATATTCCTCTTCTCCACAACTCCTCAAATGAGCATGACTTTCAGGCAACCTGGTTTTATTTCTGTGAACCTATAAAACAAGAAAAAATGAATCTTCACCATGAAAGCTATGTGCAATGCCATCTCCTTCAATCTTCAAACATATGGAAAGTGGTAAGGTTCTCAGTCAAGGATACGTGCATGTGAGTCAAGAAATCAGCACTCGAATGTGACAGTAAAGGAGGATTTTACAGAATCTGGAGATGCAAAGAGCTGGAAATAGCAGAAACTAAGATAAAAATTTAAGAAAAAGCTGCCCAGTATTCTTGGTTATATTCGTTCTGCTCCTCTATTCCTGCTTCCCATTCACTCCCTCTTCTTTAAAAATGGATTTTAACTCTTGTATTCTGTAGAAGGTAAGAAGGAAACAGGGACAGAAGTCTATGTTATTTTTGAGTCACCTTCACAAAGTGCTCTAGAGAAAAAGCAGCAAACACACTGATGCTGGCCCAGACTTGCTAAATTGCTATTCCCCATAAACTGAGCACTAAGGCAGGTATTGAGAACCAATAAAAAGCAGGATTAACAACTTTTCACAGTAAAGACAGCAACCTTGAATGGAAATATGTAATTGAACTATCTCAGAGGAAAGGATCTAACATGTAATAGGTGCCCTGTATAAAGTGCTATTGTGTCACATGATTGCACTGCATTTGTGAAACAGTAAATTTACTTTAATCTGAAACAGCACACCTGCCTTCATCTCTGATATTGCTTAATAGTATTCTAAAACTAACTTCAATTTTCAGTTAGTTAAATGTGGGTTGAGAAAAAAAAATGTATCGGTAACAAAAATCTAAACTCACCTGAAGTTGTGGGTTGTGAGGTATCTGATAGCTGCTGGTCTGATGCGAGCAACTCCTCCCTGACTATGGCTTCCTCTTCCCGTGATAACAGTGAGATATGGTTTACCACCAGTCTGCTGGTGCTCTGTAACAGCAGGAATTGTAACAGTTAAAATTTTCCCTCAGCAGAGTTGGCATTTAGTATATACCTTCAATGCATTCTTCTGAAAACTCTCACTACTGATTCAGAACCTTGCTTTGCCATGCTGGCTATGCATGTTTTATGTAAAAATAGCCATTTTTCCCCTGTTCTAAAAAAGATACTTTGAAAAACAAACATAGTCAAGCTTTTTAAATCTAGATTGCTTGCAATATGCATGTTGTGATCATCACAAAATCCTTCTAATTTCATAGCAGCTTTACTGTTTCTGTCATCTAATACTTAATTGGAATTTACATCCTGTGACATGAATTTAAATTGCAAAATTAAAAGAGGTGAGTGTAATTTACTCAATTTTTAAGTGACACTATTGTTTCATATTGTATCTTAATGTGAATAAAGAAATATCATTTTATTGAATAAAGAAATTAAGAAGAAAGAAAATATAAATCCAGCATTTTTGACATTTAAGTCACACTTATTTGGATTATTTTCTGCTATGCTGGAGCATGATCAACAGATCAAAACATTCCATGAGCTGTATCTAGCCCTGATAACAAAAGAAATTGCTCTCTTCCCAGAGATAACTTCTGAACCTCAACTGATGAAGAGTTTGAAAAAGAGGAAAAAAATATATTAAACTGGATTCTCAAAATGAGCCAAGATTTGCCAGTTTGGAACTATCAGTTCTCATGACATCTTTCCTCAACTACTCCCTCTCTCTCTCTTGCATAACTTTATTTAGGTTTTATATCAGTTTACTGTCAGCAAAAAGTTCCTAGTATTGACCTCTTTCCCATGTCCATACACTGAAATTAACTTTTTTTTTAGATTTAGGTGAATGGACTGCACAGAGAGCCACTACTATCAATTCCAGGACTCGTGATGTAAATGCAGTTCTGGAAATTTAGCTCTAAAAAGCATTAGGTTAGAGCTTAAATTACACAAATATCACTGCAAGAATAGCACAACATAATGCAATTTATTGCATATTGAAAGAAAAGGATTATCTAAGGCCCCACTGAACAATTTTGTTTATACTCTGTGGAGTAGCAGATTCAAAAAATCAGGTTTGTGCAGTAGTATGTTGTGTAAGAAATATTTCTTATAAAAGCATTCCCAGTGTGCTTAAAGTTATAGGGTAAACTAGCAATGCAGAAAACGTATCTTTTTACAGCAAGTACACTCATGAAGGACTTGAACACTCTACTGGAAGAAAAAAAATGAGCCCTCAAGCAAAATTGCAGAAAATGACAGGTCTGGAAGCAGCAGTATTCTGATCTCAAGAGATCCTGCCGACAAACTGATAGGGAAGTTTCTGAAAGATGGCTCGAATCACACACTTTCATGTAAAAGTTCAAGTCAATATAATCATTGTGGTTAGAATTCCAACATAATAATTTTTCTTTAAAGATTAAGAAAGCAAAGTATTGCAAAGATGACAAAAATGTTTGCATTATCACCTCAGTCAAAAATATCAAGAAGGACAGACCATACCAAAAAAAAAAAAAAAAAAGATAAAACAGAAGAAAGATTTTCAAAGAAGTACAGGGGTTGGGAGTAGGGTGCAAGACAGAAAAAAGCAAGAATCATTGTCATGTCAAAGAAAAACAAACCATGGGTACTTTGAAAATAAGACAGCACAAAGACTAGTTGTTTTTAACACACGTTATTAAATTAAATTAATTTCCTCTAATATTGCCATGAATCATGATTTCTTAGTAGAAAATGAGGAGAATAATTCTTAGGGAGTAAGAATTATTATCTAAACCCTACCTTCACTTTTTTCCTGCAGCACTCTGGACAACTGATTCACAGCTTCATCCACGTGGAGACCATGCAAATCCAACACATTCATAGGCAGCAAGGAAGAATTTACTCTCTCAAAGATTTGCACAGCAGCAGCATGGTTGGCTTCCTTCATCTTCTGCTCGTGAAGGCGACTCTTTATTCATAAGCACAGTAGTGACTATTACACACCAAGACATAATCTAAGCTCCACACTGGTCATTGGTTTCAAAATGATAGGACTGGCGGGGTGCTTTTAGCTCACGGTTTGAAGCAGTAAAATTTATAATTGCAACAGAACTTCTGCAAGAGGCTCAGTGAGACCTACTAAAAAGGGGATTTCATGAGACCTGTTCATAAGGAACTACTCAAAGCTGGCACAAAGAAGGAATTGTAACAAAAGCCTTACAAGGAAAAAAAAATGCCAGACAAGGCACATAACCATAAGGTCTTTACATAAGCTAAAAAGTTACACTCCATGCTGAGTTTCAGATTTATTCTTATAACAGCAGATTTTTATTTTCTGCAAATATTTTGCTAAAATTGTAATGAAACAATGTCACAGAAACTGCCCAATAGCTAAGGAAAAACCTGTTGACTGTTATATTTGAGGTTAAGTCTTCTGAACGCATTCCCCTAAATTTCAGACAAGCCAAGAGTAAATGCTCTTTTTTTTTTTAAATAGTTGTCTGTTATCTCTCCTAATACTTTTGACAGATCTTTTATGATTGACAAGGTCAATATAGCCCCTTCTGGAACGAGGGCCAAGAAGCAGTACAAAGTTAGTCATCTTACAGAGTAAACAACTACCAACTACTTCCCATGAACCTTGCAGTGATAAAGTCTGAAAGATCAAAGCAACAAATTATGGCCTTGAAGATCTGCAGGCACAGTCTGAAAAGGAATGGAAGACTTAACTCCAGGTATTAGACTGACACGGGCTCAAGAGAACAAAAGTGACAGTCTGTCTTACACTTTATTTAAATGGATTATCTGAAGTGTATTAGTGTCAGAACCAAGACACCAGCTCTGTAACTCTCACTTGCAGAGGATTCTCAAGACAAAGGCCACCAAGCATAAAGTATTTTTCATGAATAAAGGTAGCTTAGTTTGCCTTTTTATTACCTAAATGAAAGTGTATAATAAATGCATTTCCAGATTGTATTTGTTCATATGGCTAAGAACAGAACAAAAGAGAGGACTTGAAATTAGATTTCTATTAAAAATCATGGAGACCTTTGTTTAGAACTTCTAAAAGCTTCAAGAATGTATGAATAAAGAACATAAGTTCATTATAAAGACTGATAATCAGTATTTTCTACATGCACAGTAACAATCTAAACATTCAGAGTTATACCATTTATATGAGAGCTTTTTTAATAAGCAAATTCAAGTGATTTATTATTACATTTTTTCTGTATAATGCAATTCATAGGTTAGAATTAAATGCCTCTATAATGTGAATTCTTACCAAATTTTTATATGCTGTTAGATCAGGGAAAAACTGTTGCCTTTGAAGACATTTGTAACAGAATTTTTAAGAGTGGTGTGAATAGAAGGGTCTCCTGTGAAGGCACTAGGAAACCAGTGTACAGGAACGCTGGTTACAAGAACAGTTGATAATTAAAATCAAGAATATGATCAACTGCAATGATCAGCAGTAATCAAACTGGTACATACAGAGAAATGTGGCTGAACAAGACCAGAGAGCCTGTGCTCCAAGGCTAGAGCACACAAGACTAATCAGCAGCAGATCTACATGCCAAAACCAGATGAATTGTGAAAAGCCTAACATGCCCCACCTCCTTTATCCCAACCCAAGACTGACTGTAGCCATAAAGACAGACAAAATGAAGAAGCAAAGACAGCAGGCAGCAATCTTGCCCAAGATTTATGGTGGATGAAACAAGTGTGATTCTGTGGCAAAAGATCACATCTTAATACCTGTCTGACTCCTAAAAAGTACAAAAAACTAAAAACAGTTCAGCACCAATTAAGAGGAACCCAAGAGACATACAGAGGATTCAAAAATTGATGTTTGTTGCAGTACATGTCATACCCCAGTGAACCTGGCCAGATCCCATGGACACAAATTTTGGTGCTTACAAGTTTGTGGATGTGAGAGAGATCTAGGACAACAGAACATATGTGACTAAGCACTAAGTATCACCTTTCATGAGGTCTCACACTGAATTTGGTTACGTAGCTTCCTGTGCCAGTATCAATTCTATGAAAGGGAGTTTACTTGTAATTGTCACTTATAACAATTACACAGGGAACAGTAACTGAGCAAATGTGTCAACTCTAGTAGGCACAATGTTTTCCTTATCACTGCCAATTCAGTATTTAAGTACCTCCCTAAATTCAGACAAAAAGCACAATATTTAAGTTTACCTGATGTGCATAAAATGCTGCCACAGGCTTCATACCCATCCGATAGGCCTCCCCAGCCTTTTTCAAACATTCTTTTCTCTTTTGCTGGTGACAAAAAGCTTCTGCTCTTAAATCATCATATTGTGGATACTCAAAGTCTTGAAATATTTCACTCAAAGGATCATCCTCTTCCTTACATTTTTTTGCCTGTAGGAATTTGCAATGTTGAACATAAGTATGCATTGTAGGGTGTTTTCATTAACATAGCTTTGGATATCCTTATAAGTTCTATTTAAAAAAAATAAAAATACCTTCTTCTCCCGGTTTTTTGCACTGTAAGAAGTAACAATTTCATTTTGCTGAACATTTTCTTGAGCTATAACTGTTTTTACAGGATCTGCCTCCAGGACACAGTTCAGAAACTGTTCAGTTTGTTCTAAAGAGTAGCTGTAAAAGATAAGTAAAATCTGTGACCTCACTGTCAGAGACTGAAACAGTTAAAGATTTACACATTCTAAGATTACCAAAAGACTTTTGCAAACTGAAAAGAAGCAGCTGCTCACCCAGCAAAGCCCACCCCTCCCTGAATACTGCCAAAGGACCTTCTGATCAGATAAGTGGGTGCCAGTGTCCCATATCCTGGGTGCAGATGCTGGTCTGAGGAAGGGAAGAGGCTAAGAAGAAGCAAGTCCTGCAAAGCAGGAAAATCCCTTTTATCATGCCAATGTCCTCATCTAGCCTGGGCTGTGCATCTCAAATGCTGGACCAGGACTGATGCTGGCACAATAGGCAGCTGCAGCTGTCTTTGGAGATGTCAGAGGCTCATGGCATGGTCCCGTGACACTATACATTCTAAAACTCCCCACCCCAGGGAGGTACAAGGCATTCCCACCTGAGCTGGAAGTGTATAGTAACTCATAACATCTTTGAGTTGTGGGGGGGGTTTCCCCCAACCCCAATGGACCAAGACCACCACTTCAACCAACAGACATGGAAGCTGCAACTACCAAGTTTCATTGTTGGACCCAGTGGGCAGTGACTGTATACTTCTTTCCACCCTTATCCTTTCTTTCCCTTATGCATTTCTTTAAGTGTTACCTTTATGCTTTATTGCTATAGATGTTATGCTTTAACAATGCTTTATTGACATAGATGCTTTAATACTGCTATGCTTCAATAGTGCTATATTGCTATGCTTTAGTCTACAGATGCTTTAGTATTAACAATGCCATATTGCATAGATGCTCTAATATTGCCATGCTTTAACAGTGCTATATTGCTATGCTCTAATATTGCTTTACTGCTATAGATGCTTTAATATTACTATGCTTTAATAGTACTATATTGCTATGCTTTAATGTTGCTATACTGCTGTATAGATGATAACATACATACAGATGTTGTATTGCTGTAGAATGATAACACCCAACATGGCAACATACCTGTTTACCTTCGAAACAAAATTGTTCTAAAATAAACCCTACATATATATGTTTACAAACCCTGATTATTCAGTGTCCTTTCAGTCTAATCCATCTCATGAGATTTATTCATACGCACCTGGGTTACCCTCCCATTTCTGGGGCGGGTCACAACACAAATATATAGTAGGTGCTATATTTAACAAAAGGCATATTACAAACCTTGATATTGTTACAGAAATAGACTACATTGGAAATAAAGCACTGGAATGGAATATTCCACTGGAACAGAATATTCCACCTTATTGCAAAAAGGCTTGCAGACTTCCTGGCATTACTGGCGTCAACATACATGCAATCTTGGTTGACTGAATCGTAATTGAGGGGCACTTGAATATTAAAAGGAAAATGACATACTAAAGTAAATTGCATCCTACCTTGATCAAAGAGACATAAGTAAATGCTGCTTTTTGGGTTGGATAAGATACTTTATCTTAAATCTTCTCTGGTCAGGGTTAGATAATACATACTAATTTAAAACTAGCTCAGTTTTCTGAAACTCTTATGAAGGAAAATCCCTGTATTTTTAGTCAAGCTTTGTTATTAAATTTAATTAAATACTACATCAGCTGCCATCAGCTTTCTAATAAGCCCTCTTCTTTATTCTTGCTGTTCAGTAAGCTAACAAGAAAAAGACTGATCAAGAGTAAAGACAGATTCTGGGAAATGCAACACTATGAAGAGAATTTCGAATGTGAAAAACAAGAGATGGTGAAATGTATGAGCTATAGAGATGGATGAAGGACATATTTTAAACAGGAAAGATTTTTATAACAACCTGGACAAGCAGAATGACTGAGAGGTAGGCATGCAAACCCATGTGTAGAGACAGACACTCAAATGGTTGGGGATAAAAAAAAAGACATTTCTTTCCAAAAAAATTCAGTTCTCAGAGAAGTTCAGTTCTTGGATTTAAGAAGGTAGACATGCACCCCCGAAATATATTGCAAAAGAGAGAATGTCAGCAGGAAGAGATGAAGATCATTCCTTCAGAGCTGCTGTAGTAGCCAGGAAAGTACTCACAGCTAACATCAGGTGATGGTACTTTTCCTCTTGGGCAGATGACATTTTAACTTATTATTACCACACCCACTAATTTCTCCCACTTGATTTAAATCTCAGCTCTAGAGCAAATATGCAGTTACACTGACAATCAGCCAGTGGTCAATAGCCAGAGACATTCTTCTCCCAGTGAAAGAAACTGTCTGTTCTCCCCCTCCACAAAAAAAACCCAAACAAAAACAAATCTACACTGAGAGTTTTTATGCCCTTTTTGCCTTTAAGACCACCTAATTTTGCCTTTATTTAAATTACCAAAAAGTGTGCTAGTTTGTAAAAAGCCATTTTTTAGCAGTATCTTAACTCTTTAATATTTAAGACAGCAAATGTGCACTACAGAATGTTACTGAGTACCATTTTCACAAAAACCTTTAAAGATTTCTTACTTGTTGTCCCTGAAGATATCCATTAAGAAACTTTGATTAATAGTTGGAAACATCTCAAAAAGTTGCTTCTCCTTTAGTTTAGCAGCACAGTCTTTTCTAGCCGTAGAAGGAACACGATTCTACCCAGAAGACAAAAGAAAAATATTACAAGTTCTTGATTAGAAAAAAATATCATAACAGGGGAGCCAATCAACTTTACTGTTATTTGTTAAGATTTAAAAAATATCTACTCAGTTGGTATGCACCCACAGCAATGACAACATGCCAGTATCAGCCTGCCACACTGATCAGCATAAGGAAGGACAGGTGAGTTCTATTATACACCACTGCAGTACTCTGCAATCATTTGAAGTTATGCAGCTGGAGCTCCCTCATAACTTGGAAAAAGTAAAAGGAGGATTTTTTTAGGAGGAACTTAGGTTTTGGAATTTATTCCCTACTAGTCTATCTAGTCCACTGCTAAGCTTGTGCAAAGTCCACCTCTCTTCTCTATACTGAGGGCCTGGGATTGAAACAACATTTTATTATTAAGCAGCCTAAACAATTTTGGTTTGCTGTATCTGAAGCTGTACTGTAATATTCTTATTTGTAAAGTCATCTGAGAAGATGACATAGTTATAACTCAAAATAAATCAGACTCATCATTCCAATATTGATTTAAAAAAAATAAAAAAAAAAGGGGTCAAAATAAAGCCAAGCTCCATGAATTCAAACTGAAAATAAAGCTGCAGATACGACACTTGTTTTTATCAGTAGGACACATACACACAGTTCAAAGAAAGAATCCATAAGCCATTTTTCAAAGTACAGGCTAATCCGGCCAACTTTCTCTACCAGTTCAAAGCTCCTCTATTTTAGGACAGCTGCTTATCAGAGACAACTACAAACTAAAACGCCTACTCTGACCACCAGTGGGGCAGCAGAGGGCAGTATCAGGCACAGGCCAACAGGCAGGGTATGGGAACTGTGTAGAAAATAAAGAACCGGTAAAGATCTATTAAAAATTTACTATATTCTGACAGAGGGTACAGAATTGCTTGAAATTAACCTCAAGTACTTATTTCAGTGTCTCATCTGCTAGAAGTGTTGTAGGTTCTCCTTACAAAACATTAAAATCAATTCAATACACTTTTAAACAAACAAGGCATGGAGCCAATTAAGAACTTTTTTTGATATTGCTGTCACAATCAAAAGCATGGCAAATCACACTGCTCTTTGCTTTTGGGTGAGCAATCAAAAAAGATTCAACCAAACAGAAATGCTAACCTATACAGTGAAATGTACCATGATCTGTTTGTGAAACAATCAAAATACTTCATTCTAAATGAGACTATTTTTCAAACAGAACCATCTACCAAAAGCAAACTCCTGTATCACAGTAACCAACAATACTAATTGGCATGCATTTGTCTCACAAATTCAGGCTGTAATTCGCAGCACAAATATGAGTCACCAGAGTCACACTCTGTTTTATTACTGGTAGTAAATCTAAACTGCATAAAAAACAGGCACTATCCATACCATGTCCTGTCTCTCCTGCATAGCTAGTTCTTCAGAAATTATTTGCCTGAGAGAAACTTTCTGAATCTGAGCATTCCAGTGATCCATAAAAGGAAAAACGTCTGATGTTGCTGTTTTTTTCATCTGTATGTCATTAGATGTGCCTGAAGCCCAGCTCATTTTTTTCTTCTGTATTTTACTGTCTGCATTCTGAGATAGCAGCATTTCTGAGTCATCTGTATCTATTTGCTGAATCAGAGTAGGACCTTCAAAAGCAATAAAAATGAGGTGACAAATAAAATACTTATTAGCTTATATACAAGCAATGCCAAAATAATTAAGACAAGTTTTTTAACCTAGACAGTTTGAGTTTTGTTAAAAGAAGATTATTAATGCTAAAACAGAAACCAACACATTGTTTTCACCTTCCTCACTTCCATTTTACAAAGACTGTCTGATCATCTTTATCTACTTTGTGAAACAAAAGCAAACAATCATACTTCCTCACCAAATTTTCAAGTGTTAAGACGTATCTTACAGCTGTAAACTACCCTGTAGATACCTTAAGTTTGTGTGTGGAGTTGTTTGCTTTTATAAGAGAATCTGGGTTTACACTTCTACGAGTTAATAGCAACAGCTGAATGAAAACTGGGTTGCCAGAGATGTTAACACTTTTTGAACAAGGCATCCACCTTCCTGCTACAATCATCTTTGACAAGAACAACATGTGAATGTTGCATTTCTGACCTCCCTCCCTCATCTGCAGAAATCTTACTCTGCTAGTAATTCTCTGACCACATCTTTTCTTGTCACAGATATTACAGAAGTCACCAAACAGCTGTCTGGTTCAGCCAGAGATTCTTTTTAAGTTGTCTGAATTACACAAAATGATAGGCTCTTTGCTTGCATCTACCTGGTACTAGTGATTCTGCTTATAATTAACCTCTCTCCCCTCCCCCACACCTCCACAAGAGAAAGGTAAATGGATCCAAGGGCAATATAGTTTAGCTTAATAAATGAATCCATCATTTTTCAGACAGAATATTTGCATCCTTGCTTAAGTTTCAAAGAATTAAATATTTTTATAATGAGACCTAAGTATTTTTACAATTAAGAAAAATATACAACATACCTTCTGCAGACAACTTACATGATTCATCTCTCCTCTGACGCTTCTAAATAAAAATAGTAAAATCATTAGAGTTATAAGTTATAGATTTCACAGCAAAACTTCAAGTAAACTTTGAAGTTTCTAAGTAAGCCAGCTACAAAATAAGATCTCACAGTATTTCCCAAAGATTCAATATTTTAAAAGAAGTATATTTAAGAAAAGTAATTATGAAGTGGAATTTATAAGCTAGAATTATCTTTCTGAAAATACAGACTAGAGGAATATGCCCCACTGCTAAGACTTCATAACCTTAATTAAATAAACCAAACAAAAATTTTACCCCCAAACACTCAAAGTTTCATATAGCTATGAAGGAACACAGGTTGGAGAACTCATCTCAATTAATGCACATGGAGATGTTCTGTATACAGAATAATTAATAAAAGAATTCTTTTTACATGTCAAAAAAACAATAATAAGTTTTGGCCAGTGGAATTTTCGATCAATTTGGAATGAAATTGTGCACTATCATCCTTCTTTTTTAAGAATCTCAGTTTCACAATGAGGCACTCGTGACATACCTTAAACTTTCAACAGCGTTGATTGTTATGACATACTGATATACTCCACATATTTTAAATTACTATTATATTTTATCATTGTCCTTACACATTTAGACCAAGAAATATGGAGATGAATGGTCTGATAAAGCACAAGTGTGCCATACTACATCACAAGCAAGAAATCTACTAACCAGAATAGATTCTTTCCATTTTTCATGAATCACTTTTGCCAAATTTAGATCAATGTGAACCACACAATCCTCAACAGTCAGTGATCCTTGTGGAACAAAGAAAATATATTCATTAAAGCATTCTACAAAACTTAGCAATTAAAGTACAATAGCCAGGACTTATAAATTCTAGTTCTGGAGATTCTGCATAAACTGTCAGGCTTGAATAAAACCTGCAACTGCCAAGTTCAACAACAAAAAAGCATTCCACAGAAATTGTTATCTGGTGTTTAAAAACTCAGAAAGGGTAGGAAAAAAGCAAGTTAACTTTAATTGTATATTGTTGAAATGTGACTACCCGAACAATGGCGGTTTTTCCTTTTTTCCATTTTTCTAGCAAAACCTTCTTTTACAAAGCCATTGTTAATTTACAACAGTTTCATTCGTGAAACTGTGACTCCCCCATTCCACTGCAATCCACATGGCAACTGCTCTTCTGTGCCACAACATACCCACCACAGCCCAACATCAGTCACATCCCTTCTTTCAAACACACAAACTCAGAGAGTCAAATTCCAAATATCACCTCTAATTCTAAAGAAAATGGCAGGAATCGTCATGGTATCAAAATGATACATCTTTTCCCTAAAAGATCTTTCTGATACTGTTTCTCATCCTTTCAAAACTAAAAAAGCAAGAAGTACATATGTGTCAAATAAAAATGCAGGGCATATTTCAGACACAATAGAACACTTTTCTGCCATAGGAAACAAACTTTTTCTTTTGATGAGGTAGGCATGGAAGGCAAAGAGGCCAGCAGTCAAACCCACCAATAAATCAGGTATCTGGGGTATCACATCAAGTAATCTTCAGGATAAAAGAGGAAAAAAAAAAAGAAATAAAAAGGGGGGGGAAAGAGAGAGAAAACCACCAAGCTGTATATTCCTTCTATTTTCTTCTCTTCCTTTTTCAATCAGTCTGTAACTTTTGAGATGCTTGTTCAAGCTGCTTGTGGCTTCCTTAATCATAATCTCCCAGCAACAGACTAGTCTGTTTTCATCTTTTAAGTACAGCCACACTTCATCTTCTCTCTAAACCATTTATCTTCTCCTTCCCCAACTTTACTGATGTCTAAAGCTTTCTTTTTTCTTTTTTTCCTAATCAGCCACAATTTGCATATTCCTCATCATCTTAATATCTCTTCAGTTTGAATATAGGCTCAAAGGCCTGTTGTTCAAAATGCAAATAAGTCCATGTATTTTCTTAATATTTTAAAGTATGCACATGTACAAAATACAAAGGCAAACGGTAGCATTACTGCATTTATATTTTATGCCACACTTAATTCAGTTCCATTTTTGGATTAACAATAGCAAACAGTATCATGAGGAATTATGCAAATCTAATCCCTAAAACTGAAGCATGAAGGAAAAAAAGCACAGGCAAATAAATAAAGGTTTTCTTACCTAAACCAAGGTTTTTTCATAAAAACACAGATATAATTATGCCCATACCTGCATCAATGCCAACAGGCCCAAATATCTCTTTCAGCTGGAGTGCCAGTTCAGGAGGTAATGTTAGTTCTAGGCAATCTATACTGAAAGCTGCATGTGATGCTGGTACAGGGCTTTGTCTCTTGGCTTTAGCTGCAGACCAGCTTGGACTTTCAACTTCTTCTTTACCACATATCTCCTCAGAACTTTCCCAGGTTTCTTTATCCACCTCCATTTCTTTATCACTCCTAGAACTGACCAGAAGCACATGATCCTTTTCCAGTAAAGAAGCAGTCACTTTGGAATTCTCTGCATTGCCTTCTGAAGGATTAATGTCACTTTCATTATTTAATCCACATTTCAAATTGGTAGAAGTTGTGTTAGGACCATGAGGCAAAGTCACGGGTGTACAGAAGGTTGCATCAAGTTGTAAAAGTGATGGCTTATTTACAGTTTCTTCAGCAAGACTCTCAGACTCCACAGACTGCTTTCCTGAAATGGACAGCTCAGTGACACCTGCTGCTGAGCTGTTTGTGTCGGTTCTAGGGGCTGCATCCATGGAATTTTTCAGTTCCTCTGTATCATTCAGTGAGGTAGCAGTGAATGAGTCAGGTACATCAGCATCTGTCACAGTTGCCTTGGCAGCCCTACTTTCTGCAATGCTGAGTGATGAGTTCTTACCTTCTGAAGCCTCAGAGATACCACCAGTCCCAATCACTTTTGCTGTCTGTTCGCCGTCTCTGAGATTCTCATCACAGTTTGTACTTGCCTTGAAATCAAGGTCTGCGACAACTGGTTCAGCTTCTCTTACCTGAAAGCATTCGGTATCAACAGCTTTGCATAACTTTTCTTCAGAGTCTAACAGCAAACCTGTGGCCCAGTCTATGTCTTTGTTACATCTTTCATAGAGATCTTTCAGAGCTTCAAATGAAACAGACTCAAAGAGCTTACACAGTGTATCCAGCTTTTCAGAGTCATCAATATCGGTAAGTTCACTTTCTTCTACAAATGTACTTTTATCATAAGTAACTCGATATGGTATTTTTTCCTGAGAATCTGAGGCATTATCAATGTGTTTGGGTTTGAAGCCATCTAGTCTGCCATGCAATACTTTGGTAGTGTCAGGAAAAAGCATTTTCTTTTCTAATCTCCAGAGGAGAGCAAAGTCCTGTGATTCAGTCTGTGAATGGCTACTTTTTTGTCTACATAAGTACGTGTCCTGTTTCTCTTCTGTAGTGTTAAGGTTAGACAAGTGGTCCTCTTCTTTGGGATGGGGCAAACTGTTGTTTGTAAAAGTGAGGGCTAATCTGTGATGTTTCTTTGTTCTCTTATTTTGCTGGCTTTTTTCCTCACCTCCTGTTTCACTGGCTACTATTTCATCTTGGTGCATAGGAAAACTCTTTATATCTGGTTGCTCTGCAGTGCTCACGGGTGTCCCACAAAGCACATCTACAGTCTCAAGAGCATTTATGTCAATGTCACCTTCAGGATTTCTACCTTCATCAGACTGATTTGTTGTTTTCATTCTCCTTGACCTTTGTTGTCTCTGTTCTAATGAGGCTGAGATAGGCCAATGTCCTACCATTTGCAATTCCAGTGTAACTTTATCTGAACTAATAGAGGACCAGCTAGAGGCTAGATTTTCTTTCTCATGTCCTCTCTCAACAGTGTATGTCTCAGGCAGGCCCACTTGCTCTTTACCAATCTCAGGATGCTGCTGACTCAGAGTTTCACTTTCCTTATCACTCTTCAGAGAAGATTTTTCTAGTCTTCTAGATCTTTTGACTCTCTGTCCCATTGTTTGTTCTACAGGCCAGTCACCCAGGAAGTTTAGTAGTTCAGGTTTCCCTGACGTGTCAAAAGCTGAACTGCTTGGTTCCACTGTGTTACTAGTTTGTGTTGATTTTGGTTCCATACATATGGAACCCGACTGCTGAACTGCAGGTTGAACATTGACAGTGTTGTTATCGCTGTGTTCCTCAGCTCCTCCTGTATGCAAATTCGCAGTCTCTTCAGCTGTGATCACATCAACATCATCTATTTCTGTTTCAGCATTTTTTTCTACTTTTTCTCCCTTTTCTTCTTTCTTCTCCAAGGGCAGCTCTTTTTCGATGCACTCTGATAAACAGACATCCAAGTCATCTTGAACAGCACTGTTCTCAGAATTGTGTTCCGCTGAGTTATTTTTTATTTCTTTTTCCTCTTGCTGAAAACGTTCAGGATCACAGCTGCTTTCTAATATTAGAGAATTATGGGGAGAAGTTTTATCAACTTCAGCTAATTCAAGAGGCTCCACAGCAAAAGGTGGTTCTTCCTTTGCATCAGAATGTGCCTCTGTCTTTCTGAAACACAAACTGGAATAAAAGATAAACTCATAAAACTTCTTAAAGCATTTGTCTACTTTAACTCCAGTTAGAACTAGAGTGAGAGTTTGACTCTAGTTACACCTCTATTGAGAGGAAAACAAATTTATGACAACTTAGCCCTAACTTCAACGCTCCTCTACAAAAAAGGAGCTAAGGAAAGACCAACTTTCCTTGGTAAGTATCCCCTTCTTACTACAGAACAAGACTAAGAACACTTTCTCAGGAGTCAATTTTCCCCCATTCCCAGCATTCAGTTATGTACTGAAACACTCTGCTGCCAGACATTTCCTCATTCAGATAGCAAATCTGGTAAATCTGGCAAATCTTTTATTTAATGACTGTTGTTCTCTCCTGATGCCTTAATGCTAAATAAAATCTAGAACTAGGAGAGCATGTGCCATTTCTTGTCAGACCATTCTTCGCAGTCAACTACATTCCATTAATTATCAGTGCCAATTTCATTTCAAATACGTTAAGCATGCAAAACCCAAATGAAATAATAACTACAATAAAATCTAGGTTCCTCTGCATTATGATACACAGCATCATTCAGATTAGCCACTACAAAACAGTCATGTATACAACCAACATAAGTCCAGGCAAGTTTCAATTAAGTATATTGAAGAGCAAATAGGTAACTCTGCATGAAGAATTCACCTTCTACCACAAAGATAAAGTCAACACTAACATACAGATCTAGAAATAGTAATTTGCTCCTATTTGGGACTACACTCATCTAAAAAGCATTTTATAGATTTTAAGTGCTTCATATCTACAACATACATCCAACAGCATATTTCTATGATAAGAGAAAGTCAGTCAAAATTGGCTTCTTGAAAAGTAACACACAGCCATAATGGGAGGATTTCAAAAAGCATTGGAAAGTGACTAGATCCCTTGACTGCTCATTTCTAGAAATCCTGAAATTCTTAAAAATTAGGAAAACTATGTAGTGTTGTTTTTTTTTTATTTAACTCTCTTTTTTAATGCATTCACTGTTCAACAGTATTGTTCAGGTTCTCTTGCTAAGAAGACTGACTTTTTAGCTTTTTATTTGAGGCTACAAAGCTAGTGAAAGAATCTAACCTATGGCTTTCCTCCTGAGAAGGATCTTCACTCCAACCAGCAGCTTCTGATTTGTCTGGAACTGAAGAATCCAATATTGATCTAACAGTAAGGCAGCGTTCATATCGTTCCAACATCCTTTTGATCTTTTCTTTAGATACACCATGAATGTTTCGCCTATGAATTAAAAAAAAAAACAAACAACATTTCAGATTTGTGTATTAGAATGACAGAAGAGAAAAAGTAAATAATAATTTCATAAATTTACAGCAAGATTAATCAAAGAATTCATGGGGCCAGAGGAAAAGCTGTGAAACAGCAATTCTTTCTGTATCAGTGCATTAAGGCATTCCAAACAGGGCATCTCAGACAAACTGCTGTTCCACTTGACTTCTCCACCCCACTTGGTGTCCCTGTACTGCAATGGGATATTTTGCACATTACTAAAATCTAGAACTTTGTCCATAATGCATCATCTTCAAATAAGTTTCAGAAACACGCCATATCAGATCCTGACAGTGATGCAGGATACCAAACTAGATATGGAAGATTTCTGAATTCAGTCTTCTTTCTCTGGTTTTGCTAAACTAAGAACTCCTTGAGCCTTGTGGAAAACCTATTCACCTATTATTTTGGACACGAGTTGGCTTGAAATTTTCACTAACTCTGTTAAACACCAACTGGCACTGTGTTCTGCAGCATTTCCACCTAGAACAAGTGAATCCTGCCAAGGATGGCAAAACAGAAACTTAAGATACAGGAGAAAAGGTTTAAGATCTGTTTTAACAAAGAAACTAATCTTTCTTACCTCACTTAAAAAGCGGCCAATCTTGAGCTAAGTATGCAAATTCAGATGACAACAGATATTATGAAATCACAAAATAACTTATGTTGAAAGGGATATCTGGAGGTCACATAATTCAATCTCCTACTCAGAAGACATAGAGCTCGATCAGCTTGCCCAGAGCTTTCTAATGTCCAATTTTGATATCCCAAATGACAAAGTCTACAAACTCTCTGGGCAAACTCTTTCAGTACATAACCAACTTCAAAGCAAGTTTCAGGTTATTTTTCTTTCATGTAATCAAAATTCCTGAAGTTTCAACTTGCTGATGTTTGTTTTGCCCTATGCCTGCAGAGTTCTTCTTCGTCTTCTCTATAACCTCTCAAAAGGTAGCAGAAAACAATGTAATCCTTCCTTAATGTTCTCTTCTTAAAGCTGAATAAACTACCCTTGCTCAGTTCAGTATCATCTTCAAATTTTCTATGAGTGCACTCTGTCCCAGAATCCAAGTCATTAAAAGGACATTAAATAGTTGCAGTCCTAGTATTCATCATAGGGAGACAACAGCCTTCACTCTGGACTTTGGACACTGATCATACCATTTAAACCTGGCATCCAGCCAATTTTATACTTATTATTCACTTACATAGGGATTATGTCTTGCTTATTTTGGCTCTAGGTAACAGAAGGTCCTGCTAAAGAAGAGGTAAGCAACAGTGGTGATGCACAGGGGTTTGCCCCTCTCAGGCCATGAGGTGCTGATTGCCCTAAACTCAGTGACAGCAGAAACCTTTCAATTAAGGCAACAGACCAGCTGGATGCAAAAACAGCCCCAACTGGACATCATTTTTCCAATCTCAGGAACCCAAAGGAAGAGTCACTGTACTTTAAACGCAAAGAACTTGAAATAATGAAAACATCACATAATAGCTATTGCTAACAGTATCTTTTGTATGTAATTAAACTAAGGTGACAAAAAAATCTTTTAATACATAGAAAATCCCATAAAAGTTAATATTGTAGAAAAAGAATGTTAAAAAGCTACTTATTATCACCAAAATCTGGACTGGTGTCTTGCTACTTCATTAGCCACTGTGCTAAGTGATACCTTTTTAAAAATCATAGTTTATAGACTGTAAAAGATATACTGTCTAATGTGGTATTTTCCTTTAAAGTCTTACCTTTCAAGTTCTTTCGGTTTAAACTTCCACCAAGTGTCTGGTTCTCGGAACATTACTTCATATTTGAACTGCTGAGCCTGAATAAAACAGACATAAAAAAGAACAAGCCACATCACCCATTTCTTATTTCTATGACAAAGCACACAATATGCATAGTCTGCTTTTTCAAAGCTGTTTCTTGTATTTTTTTATACCTGTTAAATACTTGGAATAACACTTCCATTCAGTGTTTCACTTATGTTTATGTAAATGGAGATTTTTAAAAACATGGATATGCATCTCTTACTGTAAAATTAAATGTGTGCCATGAATTGCCTCCTCTGAGACAAGACTGCAGAACATCTCCTCTTTCCAGATACAGCATGCATATGTCTGTGCAGCCTCTCAAAGACAGAGAAAAGCTCTCTGCTTACATTCAGAGCTGACCAGATCCAAACCAGCTCCAAAACAAGCAATTCAGTTACATTAACACAGCTATTGTGGATGACCTTCCTGCCATATGGGAAACTTGAGTGAGCTGCAAGTAAATGGCTCCTATATGGTCTATTCTCACCATGACAGAAAAGGAGCCTAAGTCTAATCAGGAGAAACACTGTGAGTAGTACTGTGCTGTTTCTCCCCATTCCTGTTTTCAGAAAAAATTCTTGTCATCTTACCAAAGAACTTTTGTTGCACCTTTATTTCAATATACAGCAAACTCAAGGACATAATTTATGAAAGAACTGCTAATCTGACAATTGTTAATAAATGCAAGGAAACATTTTATTAATAAAAACTATCTGTGTCAAGTCCCACTGTTCACTAATCCCTTACCACATGCAGCATATGTAGAGTATCTGCTTAAAAGCTATCAATTCTATGTACTACAGTCTCTGATGTCTTTCTGTATCATGTAAAGAGAAATCACAGATCTATTTCCTAATATTTCTTCCAATATATTATTTCTGTTAATCACAACCAATTTCATAGAATAATGCAGTTCTATAAATACCAACCAAAACACTGAATGCCCAACAGCAAAATAAGAGCTAGAGTCTGAAAGTGCTGATGCCCATTTAGAAACTATTAAATGAAAAGGTGAGAAGGTCATAAAACTGGAGTATGAGAAACCTATAACAGAAGTTCACCAAGTTATTTAAATAATTAAATATAACTTTGGAAGTTAAATGTAGATTGCATTAACTTAATAAACTAAAGCAGGTCACTTTCAGTCACTAAATAAAAGCACCACACTCCTATCACAAAATAGTGCAGGTGCATTATTTTGATTACATGGCTTCAGTAAAAAACATTAAGTAAATCTGCATAGCTTTAAGCAAGCTAGCAACATCTGATAACTCTAGACTTCCAACTGGTCAGCTGGTATCTGTCTCTATGTCATATTTAAGGTGAAATGGAGACTGAGTCTTCAAGTTTCACAGAGCATCAAATATCATTCTTACTGATTAATGTTGATTATCTTTTAAAGTAGGTTCTAATGTTACTAATCATATGAAAGAGGAAAAAAATTTATTTATTTTTGGCCTCAAGTACAAAGCACTTGGCTTTGCCTCTTGGAAGCCCGGTCAGGTCAATACTTGAATATGCACAGAATATGACACTGGGTAATATGATTCCATGTAACACGTTTTTTACTCCAAACTTCCTTGTGGAATAGCACCTAGACTGAGAAAGACAATCCCCTATTAAAACAATGTTGTTGTTGTCCTGGTCAACAATCTCTTTTCACATTGGTCAAAGTGTAATACTAACCAAAGTAACATAAGGCTTCATCTCCCATGCTTGTATGTTTGTGTTGTCTATTATTATAGGAGTGATTCCCATTTCAAAAGCTTCTTTGGCTGAAAAACACACGTACAAAAGAATGTGATACAGTTAATTTCATTATAATAGGGTGAACACATAACATTTATACTAATTCTCTAAATTTGTTTTATTTTAAAGTAGATAATCCACAATGATTAACCACTGTGTTAAAAACTGTTGCCACAGCTTGACCTCTTTCAAGACCCTCTATTTCAGAAATCCCCCCTCACACATAAAGCTACTGAGATATGGCATTATTCTTTTGAATTAAGGTAGGTATGATAATCAAGGAATGAAAATGCAGATGTAAAATGCACCAAGATGACTAATCAATCAGTAAATTAAACTAAAAAAACTACATGATCACCTTAAAGTGGACTTCATTGTTGCATACAAAATTCTTGGCTTTATAAGAGTCTTAAGATTAGCCCACTCTGTAAACTGTATAAAATACGAAAAATCAAATGAATTATTGTAATTTAAATACACAGTAATGAAATGTTTAGAATCACTAGCTTTGAGACACGGCATCATGTTTCTGTAGCTATGTTACAATGAGTCTGAACAATCACATTACTTGTTGAACCATATATTTCTATCAACCCATTTCTCCACTGGTAGAAATCTGACAGTAGAAAAGTGATCATGGTTCAAATTTAGCAAATGAAAGCTTTAAAAGAGTTGTTCTGTGGGGAGTTTAGCATAAGGCACTGTCAAAAAATAAACTGATTATGGAAAGGGGGAAAAAAAATTCTGTCTTGCTCTTGTAATTTAGTTTTAAATTTCCCAACAATTTAATGCTTAAGAGAAAAAAGGTAATGAAGAGCAGGAAAATATCTGTGTTACTTGTATCAACATCCTCATTACTTATCACATATGCATGTTATAATGGATCATCTCAGAAGAAGTATTTCGGGGAGAGGGTATAGGTAACCACTCCAGCAAGGGGACACAAACCAAAATACACATCATGACAAAACTTGAGGATAAAATAATCTTGTGACAAAAACACAGGCATTTTTAGTTGCAAAACACACAATGAATGGATGACTTCTGAGTTTGTGCTCATACTATTTTTCCACACATATTAAAAAATACTTCTATGATGGGATAAATGCGTGTCCTGTGATGCAGGCATTACAAGCCAGGCAGGTTTTTTTAAACAGCACACAAGCACTGAACTGTAAATGAGTAAGCTCATCCCTTATTTACTTCTCACCTCGTTTCCTGTTCCAGTCATGTGCTTCCCCTAAGCAATTGGGATCATAATGGTATTGTCCATGTTTATTAAAGTAATCATCAGTACTAAGAATTATTCCACCTGGGTTATCCTCAAGGATATTCCTGTGAAAGATCAAGAAGTAAATAGCTTTTCCCCCTTCTTCTCCCAAGCCCTGATACTTGCTACCACACATACTTTTTTTTAGTCTCTTGCACAAAACCAAGATTATTTGGAATGGAAGCAGCAAATTTAGGTGAGGGAAAAAAAAAAATCACCCTCCAGGCAAATAGTCTATATTATAGGTCTATAATACTTTCTGTCCTTTTTCCAAAAGCTGAGGATTTATCTAGGGGAGAGAGCTCACAGAGGTTCCCTTCAAGTCTCATTTCAAAAAAAAGAAGAGAGGTATTTTTCCATCTACATGAAATGACACACTTTCACACTGACAAATACACAGTCTTAATTGCACCAAATGTTTCAAGTGCCAGCCAAAGGAGTCTAAGATCAATCTAGGCTTTTGGAGAGTAAGAAAATAAATCAAAAATTCAACCCAAGAAGCTTCACAAATACTATTTATACAAAAGAATTCCCACAGTGGAAGGGGAATTTCTGCCTGTAAAGAGTTGGCACATTTCCATAGATGTTATTCGAAGGAAACACCTGAAATAAACAGGGACTAGAAGAACATAGCAGATCCAACACTATGGCAATGGTACTCTGCTGACAAACTCCTTCATCCAGTGACAAGTTAAAGCTCACCCTTACTACTTCAGTTTCCACTAGAGGTCAAGGAGCTGCAAGTAACTTGGCTCTCAGGAATTCTTAGTCATTTCACTGCATGTACTGTGGCATTTAGGGTATAAGCATAAATATTTACAAATGTCAGAAAATTGTCTCTGCCTGTGCTAAATCCTGTAAACAATTAAGCGATTTTTTTTAGAAGCTCACAATATAAATGTTCTACCTTGCCAAATATGATTTTCCTGATCCTGGAACACCTCTGAGAAGAACAAGTACTTGACCTATAAGATGCATCTTTTTTCTCATCATGTGACAAACACGTGGTTGCTGTACTTGCGAGAGGTTCAATTTTGAGTTTCTATCTTGATTTCCCCATACCTTCAGAGAAGGGTTGCTATCCCAGGCATTTGAAACCACTGGGGAGGAAACAAAAAGTCCTTTTTCTGAAGTCCTACAGTCTGAACCAGGTCTCCACTGCCCTGGACTGGCAGCCACAGGAACTACAAAGCTGTGACTTCTACTGGATGGATAAAACACAGGAGCCATGAGATTCCAGCGTTGCTGTGATTGACCTGATGGTGTAGAAAAATTTAAGTTATAACCCTGTTGAGTTTGCTGAACATCTGCAGGTTTTTGTGTTTTCAAACTGGATGTTTCAAGAGATACAGATGCCTCTGGAAGAGAAGTGCTCTGGTAGTTGTTAAAGGGAGTCACTACCTCTTCGGGTTGTTCCAAGCACCTTGAATTAGGATCTCCAGTGACAGTTACTCCAAGTTCCAGAGGGCTTTGGGAGGACTCACCAGAAACAGGAGTGACACTACTTTGATCCAAAACAGTATCTTGTGTCTGATCAGAATTTTCAGATGATATTTCTCCATTTAATTGTTTGTACACTTCTGAAGCTACATCACGTTGAGCATGTATTTCCAACAAATCAGAATCTTCCATTATCTGTGTAAAAGTGCCTGATGCAGCCGGTGAGCTTGCCTGGATGCTCAGCTGACTCACTGGTGGCTGAGAACAGAAGTTTTCTAAAACCTCATTATTTGTCTCTGCTTGCTGTGGAAAAAATAGGACATTGCAAACTGAATCAGATTTTTCCCACTCGGAAAATTCAATTAAGCCATCGTGCTCCACAGGGTGCTTATGTACTATTTGGTCATTTGCAGAATTAGGTAATTCATCACTCAAGCTGTAACTCTGAAAGGCATTTTCTATTAAGGAATCCAGTTCTTCAGTCAGCTGCACATCAGATGACAGGACCTTTTCTATGGTTTCTCCAGGTTTACTTTGTTCTGCAGTACTTTCCACCATTCTTTCATTTGCAACAGATCTTTGCTGATTAACAAGAGCTAATGATGCTGCTGCTGAATCAAAACCCAAGGTTTTTGAAGATGCTACTCCTTTGGCATGGGTGGACAGCTCTAGAAGATGATCCATAGCATTTTCTACTGTTGAAAAAGGTAAAGAGAATAAAACATGGTCAATGAACAAACCCAATATGAGGTACATGCAATTTTTTTACTTGAAGAAGCATTTATCACCACTAAAGAAACAACCAAAAGACAGTTTACCAATTCATCTTTAAACACACCTTCTGCAACTCCCTTGATCTCATTAGAAGGCAGAACTTAATACAGACATACTGAAAAATAATAACCTAATAAGCGTAAAAATTACAAAGTTTAACTGGAAAAAAATATCAGCACTGGATGTTTAAATGGATACTTATTTCTAAACTGTCTCATATAGGTGAAGTAGTGTAAAAATAACTGAAAAACTACTACTGAGGACGAAAGTGATAAAAGTCCATGAAATATGTTCATTATGGCCCAATTTAAAACGTCCTGAAAAATCCAGTATCTGCATTAATCTTTGTAAAGCCACTAAAGAGGTTGCCAGTGATCAACAATATGAAAACCTGGCACAAGTACCATCTGAGCCCTAAGGCTAAGTTTCTGTTTTCCTGAAAGACGGTGCAGCAAGAAGTCTAAGTCCAATTAAGTCCGACTCTTTCTCCATAAACATTAAACAAAATCCCCATCATCCTTCCATCTTCTCAACTATATGGGAGCAACTTATTACTCATATGAAAATCTTTCCATTTTTAAACTACTATTGATAGTACAACACTATCAATTCCACGTGTTTACTGAATTCTCCAATAAGCTTTATATAAATCTGTTATTTTGAGAAACTTGAATCTTATTAAATAAGAGTTCAAAGCATGAATTGGTAATTCCATCAAATTCAATTTTAAAAGGAACAACAATCATAATAGCACTCTCACTTTTTTATTCAGTTATAAACTGTACAATTTAGGCAATAAAAACAGCCCTTTTAATGGCTACCTAGCTTTCACATATATAAAAAAAATTGCCAAACTCTGCCTTCTTTCAAATATTCTTAGAAAAATCTCAGCTAATCACATCTGATCATAGGAATATGGATTGATTAAAATGTTCCATATATGACATTCTCCTGGCAAATAACTCTTCAGACGTTGCTATCCAGCATCTCATCCAGTATTTTCATTAAAAGCAAATGAACTTGCATATAGAAGAACTTTAAAACCACAAACAATAGAAAGGACTGGGCATAAACATGAAAACAGTCTGCCAGGAGAGGTGGGTACGTAGCTTGACAGAATACAGGGAAAGAAACACAGTTAAAGCAAGGCTGCAGAGAATTAAACATGACAAACAGAATTTATCCTGCAAAAACTAATCCTCAGTGGAGATGACAAGATGACAGCGCAAAATAAAAGTAAAACAAAAGCTCAGTTCAAGTATTAAAAGAAAAGCAGCTGTCAAGATCACACATGGCACAATATTAAAAAATTGTCATCTAGAATATAAAATATCCCTCCTGCAGAAACAGTTTAGGCATCTTGCAGATATGCACAGAAAGTAACTGGAAAAAACAGATTCTTCTCACAACTCCACTACTGCCTGCTGTGTGTCACAGAACAATCCACTCTCAACTGTACCTCCATTTATGAAGCACACTGCTCCATTTACCAGCCTCACAGAAACGTCAAACTTGGAGAATCTTGCCTGGTTGTAAAATTTCAAAATATTTATGACTCACCTACTCATTAAAAGCTAAACTCACAAATATGTTTGCAACACCCCTACCAACTTTCGTGGAGTCACCCTAGTTTAGAGCTGTCTGCATATAAAACAAAACTGTAATGCCAACTGTACGTTATTTACCTTTAAAATCGCATTCAGACAGAACCATATAAACCACGCTAGGATCTAGGATAGAAAACATCTCTGACATGCTGTTGAAAAGCTCTTCCTTATTGACATAATGCACTGCTTGAGACATTAAGTGACTTGGGTCCCCTTGGGATACAGCAAGAGCAGTTCTGTCAGAATTGCCACTCTTCTGAGAAGGACTCCCACCAGTTTTCCTTCTCCGTGGCATTTTGTTTTCTAAAAATCAGCGTGCTTTTTGTTTTGGTTTGTTCACATGAGGCTGACAGCACCAGGCTCAAAAGTCACAAAAAAAGCTCTCATAACTGGGACAGACATAACAGAAACAGTAGACCTGGAATAAAATGAGAAGAGAGAAATTTCAATAAAATACAGTAACATTTCCATGTCTCCTATTTAGATAGCTAAAAGATCAAAAAATACAAAAGCATACAGGCAAGCATTTTGTAGAAGTCTGCCTTTCTTCTTTTCTAATGGCTGAAAGCTAAAGAGTAGCCTTATTTTCCAATTAACTAGATATTGAATCTGCATCTGGAAGAGAGAATAAGTAAAACACAACTTAAAGGAAATCCAGAAGAGTAAAGTTTGCAATGCAAGGCAGTCAGTTCACAAATATTCTTCTGCTCCTGATGATCAGTTAACATATGTTCTGTTAGCATTCAGAAATTTTACTCCTCTTACAAAAGTACTGGAAAACCAAACAGACATCTCCAAATCTTCCAGAAGTCTTCATGACTTCCCTCCACCCATGATCTTTTAAGAGTAAACAGTTGGGGTTCTTCAACATTGAAACACTGGCATAGGTTGCCCAGAGAGGTTTTGGAGTCTCCAATCACGCAGATTCTCAAAACCTGACCAAACACAGCCCTGCTTGACCCAGGCTGCTTCAAGGCTCGGGCAACCTGCTTCAAGTGCCCCTGCTCAACTGCTGGGATGAACCAGATGACACTCAGAAGTGCCTCAGCCTGTGTGAAGTTTATTTCACTATTAACATTGTTTATAAACCATAAAGCAAGAAGAGGCTTCTGTCCACCCTCCAGAGTTCTGCCATGAAGCCTCTGAATACATCTAGTTAAAACATTTCGGTATCTACAACTGCAATTATTGCCTTAATCTTGTATAGAAAAGGAAACCGATTATTAATTGAAATACACACACAATGGCATGGTCTCCCTTTTTTTCTTTATATCAGCATCAAAGCTCTCTTGTGCTCTGGTGGTGGTCATAATCAACTATATTTTTTACAAATAATTATTCAGAAGACTAGCAAACCTTAGTAAGGTTCAGAATCTGAAGCTACTTACAGCAAAGGGTCACTGTTTATTGATAACAGTTATGGATTAGGCCATAAAATACCTGTTTGTAAAGACTATTTTGCCAGTGATGATCAATTCAACACACGCAGATAAATCAATGGCAGCACTTCCATGTTCACTTAGTCCTTCCCTCCCTGGATCTCTGGCACAAATGAAATGCCAGATTAGTGGCAGATTCAGACAGCACATCTCCATTATTCTCTAACAATCTCTTCCAGCAACCAAGAGAAGTAACACTTAGCAGAAGGTGGGCTGTTACATTCTGAAGTCACAGAAACTTAAGAAAGCAAAACAGACAACTCCAGAATCTACCAGGTGTACACGGACCTTACACAGACAAACGAGACGGATGTCTGAAACAATGAAGAGGTCAAGAAGTCTGAAATGCACAAGGAAAACAATACACAGGAAAAGGAAGAAGCAGACTTCCAAAAATAAAGGAGAAACCACAGTGAAAAATGCTAGTTATCCAGACTGAGCTGGGACAATTGCAGCTGTTTTTTTCATCAAACATTTTTTCGTTCACTCTCTGATTAGTCATCCTTACACCATTCTTTACCATCATGAAAAAGTATTCAACAATCAAAACAAATTACAGCAAGTCCCATCTTTCAAATTTTTATTTCTAATTCATTCATCCTCTAGCCAGTAAAAAAGGCTGACCTAACTTCACACATTGTCAATGCTAAAAAATGTGATTGTTCCTAAAAAACAGGTTCAGTGACTAACAAAAGATCCTGCAAGGGAGAAAGTTATTCATGTTCTTTGACATGACTGTGCAGCAACACTTTAAGCAGAACATTTCAAGTGTTTTCAGTGTTTTAATTCAGCTCTCATATAATGATCAATCCTGTAAGGACCTGCTGCTGAAAAACGTGCTCTGTAGCTAGGACTTTATACAATTGATTGCCTTATCTCACTGCAGGATGTTCCTGCATGTACTTCCTGCATTGGGCTGTGTATCCCATTATATATTAGGATACTTTACTCTAAAAAAGCCACGCACTTCAGTCTGGATTAATCTAAATCAGCAAATCTGCAGTACATTGCTTCAGGATTATTAAGGCCTAAACTGTCAATCACAACTAATCACAGAAGAGGAAAGATGGCAGAAGGGAAAATGACACCAGTCACCTCAGAAATTACAAGCAGGTCAAAACCTTGGTGACTCCCACCATGTCCCAGTATGCTAAGGCAATGCACAGATCCACACTTCATTCCATCTCTCCATCTTCAACCTATCAAAAACATAGATCCTCATTTCCCAGTATTTCACTTAAGCAGGGTATTTATCATGGCCAGTATCTCAGACAGATATTTTGATAGAGAGGCCAGAGAGCCTCGTGAATGGTCAGACTGGGAAGTTTCCTTAACATAGGTGCCTGCACACAAACAAAGCACACTTTACTATACTTCCTAAGAGATAACACTAGTGCACTCCACTGAAAGGAGTAATTTTCACTTGCTTTTAAGAGCACGCCCTGAACTTTACAAAGGGTTTTTATCTACGGGCTTGCCTTTTTATATACTTATGTTTCTTTTTGACTATTACCTTTACCAAGAAAGAGGAAATAATTCCAAATAACCCAATAGCCTGATATGTGGCTCAGTTATATTCATTGGTTCTGGATAACATAATATGAATCAGTCTGCAGTTTGCTGTGGGTGAGGGTGGTTTTCTTCCACCTGAAGATGAAAATAGAGTTGTAACAACATAATGATTAGGAAGAGCAGGGTTGTGTTGAACACAGTGATTGGGAATTCTAGACAATTAGTGAGAGGCTGCAATGTACTCAGAAGTTCAGTAGTCAGTTCTGGGTACCACAATCTGACACACATCCAATCAGAGCAAACAGCTGTTTCATTTCAGCACAGATAAAAAACAATACTGCTGTGAAAAATCTCAACTTCACCTTTAAAAACACAACAAAACAAAATCCCTAAGCGCTTCTTCACACACAGTTCTTCAGATATACACAGCTCCTGACATTAAGGATCCCCTCACAACATAATTCAACTACCATAAACAAGCACATATACAAAAATATGCCTGTAAGAAAATTATCTTCCAAATTATGCAATCTTACAAATAAAGCAGATATTAAGATACCTGCATTCTCTACAAAGTAAGATCATTTTCACATGCTACTAACCTAGGAAAGAAGAAGTAGACTTGTCAGGTCAGGGTGCTTTAACATCACCATCTTTCTAGCTGGCCAGAGTTTATTTCTGATGGTAGATTATGAGCCTCAGGTGATGCCTGTTCCAGTACTGCTACCCCCCTAAGGAGCTGGACAGATGCATCATAGACATTCTGCAGATACAGACCAGATATTATTACAGGCAATCCAGTCACTACAGAAACAGGCAGGCACCTACGTAATCAACCTAACACAACACATTCTTCTTTTCTGTTTGACAGATAGAACAATGAAGTGTTGAGAAGTGGCCAACCTGGCACAGCAAGATGATGGACCAAGATATCAAGTCTCAATCTCAGCATCTTACTAACAACATTCAACTTTTTGGTGAAAAGGAAACCAATCATTTAATAAACTACTTCTAAGAATGCATTTATAACTCCCAGGGGGGACTTAACTGTAAGGTGTCCTTAGAAATATTCAAAGTGCACTCTTACTGATGACACATAATCTAAAGAAAGCAAAACATTTAAACCATCAAAACAAAAATCTAAGGGGAAAAAAACAAGACCCTCCAAAACAGAATCCATTATTTTAAAAATATCTAAGTTTTCATTTATTTTAGGAAATAACCATTAACATACACCTGTCACACACAAGTCACCACACTGCTAACCAGTACAGTCATGTCAGCAAACTTCCTGCAAAGAATTCCTAGTACTTCCAAAAAAGTTTAAGAAACAAGGCTACAAATGTATTTTCTAAAATTAAACCAAAAGGCACGAGTGATGTTTGTGCTGAGGCTATATGAAATTTGCCCAACTAAACAGCCCTTGTTTTCCATAGTAAAAGCCAGAAAAACTCCCTGGCTTTTCTAAGAACTCCTAAATATTGTTAAAGAGACGTATTTTTACAAAATCAGACAAAAGCTACTATGAAGAGTATTAGGCACCGACTGTTGTAAAATTTCTGGAAAAATAATATAAATCTCAGGCTTGTTTCATTCTCAGTGTAATATAAAAATGTTTATGTAGTTGCTGAATAAAGATCTGATGAAGAGCTGACACATGTTACACAGCTTCTACACTGGGATGTCTTCTTAGAAACCATGCATGGTAGCTTGCCTTTTCAGGATATGTCAAAATTCTCAAGTAAATTGGACTGACTGCAAGTTCTATTGGAAACCAGTAGTATTCAAGAAGAGTCAGAACATACAGAATAAAGGAAGAAATACATTAAACTATTTTTGAAGTGAGTTAGATAGTCAATACCAAAGTATTCACAAAGCTCTTTTACATCAAAGATACTGCACCAGCAAACAATCAACAGTAAATATAATTTTTCAAAGTCATTACAAGAACTTATTTTTTAAGTAAACAGACCAGCAAAGTATTCTAACCACTACGGAAAATTTACTGAAAGCACTAAAGCAGCACGAGACACTTCTGGTTTAACTGTGATCAACTTCAAACAACAAATGTTATCAAAATTATTTCTATTCTTCTTTTAAGGACAGAGGAAGTCTCCAGCCTTGACACAATGTAAGATTCAAGCAATATGAATAAAGCTGCCTGATTTACATATATTTTTAAATTTCTCTGAACAATTTTAGGAAGTCAACTCCATACATATAAAAGAGGCTGGTTTAGTTTTGGTTCTTTGGTGGTGGTGGCTGTTTTTATTATTTTGGTTTGCTTTTGAGGTTTTTGAAGCATATTTTAATTTTAAATTATATAAAATATATCTCATGTAATGTTCATGTTTATTTTCCAGCTTTTAAAAAACACATATGCACATATATAGTGACATGATGGGGACTGAAAAAATTCTCAACTGGTAATACAAATAAAATAGCAATGGCACAGAACTTACATTTTCAGCTTCACTGAATTGTTCTGCAGTGGGTGTCTTCTCATCTTTCCAAAACCACCACTGATGGCACATTTAATAAAGATCTGCTGTTATAAAATATAATGCACTCTTCTGTCAGGAAACCATGCCTCCCAGCATAGAAATCAAACATCATCAGAAGTAGATTCTTCCTCCTGACAAAAGAATAAGCAACATGCAAATTAAAATTTGCATTTTGCTCACTATAAGCAAAGTTTTAAACACTGAGCAATACACTTAATTGGTTTTAGTAGATTAAACACAGCTAATACTTTAACTAAGTATCCAATATACCAAGTTGAGTTCAAGTGTAAGTCTTCCAAGGATAAAAATACCTACTTGATTTCAGCTTTTAAATGGTTTCTTATCTAAAAAGGTTGACTTATGTCAGGTAAACAAATAACATAATGGCAGAAAAATTAGTTAGAAATAAACGTAAGTTTCCTCACTTGCCATTCCACTTGGTTCTTCACCACAGTTCTTAAGCATCTTGAAAAGGTGTACATATCCATGCTGGTCAAGAACAGATTTGTTCCATCATGTGGGAAATTCAGCAAAGAAAACCTGGTACATCAAAATAAGATGATGTTACTTATACCACTTATTTGCGATGCCCTACTGATGCTAAAGAACTGCACTTCTGTTCCTCAAGCGGATTTAAACCCCTAAACCACTGTGTACACACAGAAGATGTTTACATCTACTCAAAGTCTGACTTAATTCCAGTGTACATATTAGCCTAGAGCTCATGCCTGACAACAGTCTTGTGCTTTCAAAGTAAAAAGAAATAAAACCAAAACCAAACACCAAATTAAGCACATACACCTAATCAGGCAAAGAATATGAAACAACTATTCTGTCACACTCATAACATGACAGGTTGATGGCTCGAATACTTTATAACATTCTTCACAAGAGATGAAGAAACCCATCTCGCATTTTGCATGTGACCTCATGCCACTACTCCTAAGCAGTAAGAATTGCCATCAAAACATACAGAGCACTTCACGTAAGCAAGAACTTGACGATGAGTACCCAAATTTACAAAGGACAGAACAGGTTGCAGACACAGAATGTTATTCACCTCACTCTCAAACACATGGATTCAGAAAAACCACACCAGGAAAGGCTGAAAGCCATTCAGTAGTTTTACAGAACAACTTTTTAGCAAAGGTTATTTCCACATTTGTTCATTTGCGTTTTGAGGTTTCATATATGGAGCAAAATAAGCATTTAAATACCAGCACAAGAGAAAAAAGCAGCCAATGAAATCAAACTGAGACCAACTCATTGTACTTTCTAGCTGTACTTATTAAAAAAAAAAGAAGCTTTTCTTTTTGTACAATATTCGAACCCCCTCTCTAAAAACCAGAAGGTAAAAAAAGGGAAGAAAAAAAGGAAATGGCTTCCAGCAGCTTTTTTTCAATAAGCCTGAGTAGCAAAGGAGATGGTTTAGGAGCCTTTTGTGTTCTTCCATTTCCACCAGCAGCCAGCAACAGAATGGGCCACCTAAACACTTTGTTACTGAATGTGAAAATCGATACCCAGCTAGAGACAAAGTGCTTCTAAAAACACTTCAAGCGTGTGTTCTGCTCTTCCCTTCTGCCCCTCAGTATTATTCCCACTGGTCGTTCCAAGGGCTTTGGCTCGTTCAACAGTTTGAAGTAAGATCCTCTTTTTCACATCAAATTCTGTCAAAGTGCATGACACTGACACATAGAACTCATTCTTAACTAATGTGCATAAACTTGCTTTATGCAATCTGTTCTCCTAGGATTTTTTTCCACTTTTATGATTTTAAAGTCTGGTCCAAGCCATACAGATTCTTTTGAAGCTGCTACAAAAAAAAAAAAATCTTCAGTATGAAACAAAAATTTCATCCAACTACACACACAGTTCCAGAGCACAAAACCAGCACAAACTCATCAGAAGTAGATGCTTAGGAAGTAAATAGAAGGAAGAACAGAGCCTGTTTGCTAGGATGGACTCAAAAGCTCTTCTCCACGTGCCAGGTCACGAGGAGAAGTCAACCTGCAGTGGCAATCAGCTGGTATTTGACAGGTGACAGAAGCTGCAAACTCCACATCATGCAGTTTCCTTTTAAGCCGGGAAGCTGCTCTTGCTAGAAGCCCTTCATACACATGAGCACAGGCTCATGTACACCACGTGCTGGGTGTACATGATTAAAGTAGCAAGGTAGGAGGAGGGAGAGCCACCAGTGATCTTGTTCTCCAGCACCAAGTCTGCTTGAAAAGAACTACTTTTGTACTCACCCTCCTTTTGCTGTGTGCTAAAGGTCAAAGTTTGGCCTTGGGATTATGGAAAGTGCAGATATGTAACCTGACAAGCTGGAAAAATCAACAAGCAGTTGTTTTCCTTGTTTAGGTAGAGTGTTGTTGCTTGTTATGTTTTGAGTTCATGCATTTTTTTCAGAAAATAGTAATACAGAGTATCTCCAAAATGTCTTTCCAGCCCTAGAGGAGTTTAGAGTTAGTTGATCCTTTCATAGCTTTCCTCCTACGTCCTTTGGTAGCCTCCCATACAGCTCCCAGCCCTCTCGAACATGCAGAAGTAAGGGCTACCCATGGTGAACTTGGCTTTGAGGAGATCATGCTGGAGCATCAGAACACAAAGTGTGCTGGAACTTAATATTTTTCACCAAGGTGTTACCTATTAACCACTGACCTCAGAACGGCAGCAGCCACAGGGAGAGCAGGAGGCAGGTTAGAAAGAAACATAAAGCAGTTTGTGAATTTTCCTGATGGCCCACATGCAACAGCAACATGAGAACCACTCCAGAATTTCCTGAACAGGAACATACCATAGTGATACATAATACACTTCACCAGCTCACACTGAGTCATGCTGCATCATACAATTACAGCTTAAAAAATAAAGCCAGAAAACAAATCACATAAAGAAAGCATGATAGCTTATTCATGGAGACACCTTAAATATTTTCGGGGGGGAGGGGAAGGAAATAAAATCACATGTGAGGTCCCAGGCTGGACACTACACTGATCTTATTAGGGCAATTATTTCTACTTCCTATGTTCAAATGCACTTCCACTGCTGAATCCACTAGGCCAGCTGAACGTAGAACACACACAGCCATTACACAATAAACACTATTTTGAGTTTGATATAACCCACAGATGGATGACCATCCTGATCTAGGTACATCAACAAAAAGCTTACAGCTTCCAAATGACTGCCATTACTTACTTGATAGATCTAGACTTAAACCTGTCATTTACTTTCGGAAAGCAGTTCACCTGCGATGACTAAGAAAACATCAGCCAGGACCATTTGAACAGTTTTAAATGGTGGTTTGAGTTAACACAGGCAATTTTTGAGATGGAACAGAGATTAATTACATAAACCAACCCACTGGTAATCAAAGAATCCCCTGCAGAATCATGAGAAGAAACAGCTGTAAAACAACCTCTTCCATGACCACAGCCAGATTCAGGTGAAAAGGCACAGCATTACTCACTTCTGAGGCAGTGTAACTGAAGCTAATTAATAGCCTACTGACATTTTTATAGTAGCAGAGCCTCTGTGAGAAAAACAAAGGCAGTAACTTCATAAAAGTCAAGGATTAATAATTCGGAAACTTTTACAGAACTAAATTCATATGCAGAAGAACTCCATTTAAAATAATAATTAGACTAATTAAGTCAGCGACTTAGCATAGACTATAGATCAGTACAGTGAGTGCACTAACAGTGACAGACTGGAGCAAAAGATGAGATTGTGCAATACATCAGATCTACAATCCCCCAGTCCCTAATACAATATTTCTATATCTTAATTCAAGACAAATTAAAATTCTCTTTCGTAAAATGGACAAGGTAACAAGTAACAAGCCACCTACACCATAAAGTGAAAGAGCTATAAGTCTGCATGGATGTTTCCTAACACCATGCCTAGGCTACCATTTTTGTCAGGTACTACTGCACTTTCACATTGTATCATTAAGAACTTCATTTCCCTCTACATCAGTAGCTTGCCCAGCTGAAATGCATTAATGTTAACACAACACAAAAGGAGTTCTCTAAATAAAAAGTGTAAACAAGACTACAAAAGAATTAGAGGACAACTAAAAACCAAAACAAAAACCAAAAGACAATAGGAAAAAGCCTATTAAAAAGAAAACAAAGGATTTTAAGATGTGCTTCTATACTGTTAAATTTCCCTCACAAGTTCTTCACATAATCAACAGGAACATAAACTATTGCAACCTTAAAGCGCTGCAAACGTGCTGCAACCACATGACACACACAAGCCCTACCCTACCCTACTCATGGTGACCCCACCCAGATGAACGAGGGCTACAATTTTCAAGCTTTACAGACCTATACCATACTTAATTTTTCCTGCCCTTCTATAATTTTCCTCATGTTTATATTTCAACCTTTGGCTCTCCCCTCACATCCAAAGACACATGATCTAAAACTTTTATTCTTTTTGGAGGTCTTTTGCTTAAGTTCTTAAGCTTGTTTATTTTCCTTAAGTTCTATATAAATTATGCTCATCTTTTCACTGCAGGTCCTACTGCAAGCCTGAGATGCAGACCAAACTTTGTCAAGACACTGTATAAAAGCATTAAAGTGTTTCTTAAGAGTCAAACTGTCCTTAGTCTTTTAGAACAGAAGTAAAGAAAAGTAATGTGTTTTTTATTCTCGCCTTGGAAGTCAGACTTCCTCCCAAGCCCCAGTGACCTTATCGTACGCGATCAGCAAAACTGCAAACTGTGTCCAAAGCATGCAGGGATACTACGCTATGGAGTAACATGGTAAACACCTTTCAGCGGTTCTCTTGTTCAGAACGCACAAGCCCTAAGAGTACTTAGAACCTTCTGATTTCATTTTGAACGGGGTGAATTCATACTGCGGGGCTCTATTTCATGAGATGAAGTTCACGAGCACTCCGCACTGTCTGCCCGGGGCAAGCGGGCGAACCCTTTTCGCCGACACGCCAACCCTGACCCTTCCTGCAGCGGCCACAGCCGCCGGCGGGGCAGAGCCGGGATTTCTGCGGAAGGCC